>NC_060138.1:84941294-85248816 GCF_021461385.2 Schistocerca piceifrons
AGTAGAAACACACACCGTGTGCAGATGGGTATTATCCTGGTGATAAGTAAGTCGACGATGGCTTGGCATGAAGGGCAAGACAATGGGGTGTAGAGTACCATCTATGTAATACTGTTCTGTAAGGGTGCCACAAATGACAACCAACTGGTTCCTTCTATGAACCACCACTCTCGTGTGTTAGGCCATACGTCAGGCAACGGTCGGGTTGGTATTCCACTGCTATTCAGTGCGTGTCCAGGTACCTCTTTGCTAGTCATCAGGGCTCAATTCAAAGCAGGTCTCATCACTGAAGACAATTCTATTCCAGTCAAAATGTCCCAGGTCCCAATGACCAGCGAGAGGTGTCTGGAGATGCATGGGACAGTGGTGGGATAGCAGTCTGACTGTCAACCACTATATGGTGTGACAACCAGAAGTGATGGTCTGCAGTGCCACTTCATTTCATAGCATGGTCCCTTTGGTTGTGATCTGAGGTACCCTTACAGTACGTCGACAACATTCTATGCCCCATTGGATTGCCCATCATGCCAAGCCATCCTGGGCTTATATTTTGGCAAGATAATGCCCTTCTATACACTTTGAGAGTTTTTATTGCTTGTCTTCATGCTTGTCATACCCACCTTAGCCAGCAAGGTCGCTGGATCTCTACCCAACTGAGGACTTTTGGAGCATCGTGGGCAGGTCCCTCTCACCAGTTCAGTATATTGACAATCTAATGTGCTAACTACAAATAATATGGCATGATATCCCTCAGAAGGGCATCCAACAATTTTGTCAATCAATGCCACACCAAATTACAGCTTGTATATGGACCAGAGGTAGACCAAAGTGTTACTGATTTGCTAAATTTGTGAGACTCTTTCTTTTGAATGAATCATTCAATTTTTCTGAAACTGTAATCAATTGTTCCTCTTCAAATGTACATCACATCTACCAGTTTCCATCCCATTCAGGTAATTCCTTCATGGTGCATAGTTTTTTTGCATTTGATATATATAATCTTTCTGGATGGGAGTCATAAAATAGTTTAGTTTACTTTATAGATACATCAGCATAATCTGATGGATGACAGCTGACAATACTGTTACTAGTGCTCAGCTGCAAAACAATAGCTTTCTATACTGTTACAGCAACACTGAGGCTTTGCCACAGAGATGTTTACACAACTGCAAAATGTGACTGATTGTGGTAGGCATGCAGAACTGCTGCACCCAGCTCACTGCAACTGTCACGGATCTTTTTACAGTAGCTCGACCGTAGTTCACTGGTGGAGATAGACAACACTTGGCTGATTCTAAGTCAGGTCAGATGTCTAGCAGTGACAGCAAATTAATTCAAACACTGTATAACCTCCAAGGAGCACTGTGTTAGCTGAGGCCGAGGTTGGTGGAGGTGATGGCTCTGGTTATGACTGATGGCTGCTCACTGTGGTGCTTGGTGATCTTCCATGGTTGGTGCTGCACTTGGATCTGGCAGCTCTGTGGCCAGGAGGTCACTTGGGCACAGTTTTGGCAAACTGGAAGACACTTGACTGGCAAAACAAGTAGTGCCCTGCATGTAGCATCACTTGTGGCAATGCAAGTGGTTTGGAGAAGAGGCTGGTGCTTGTTGCTCCTTCACATAGAGTCCAATGGAATCTTAACTCGTAAACTGACTGGTGGGTTTTGCTCAACTGCTGTGTTGACATACAATCCGGTCTGTATTGTGGAGCTGGCATGGGGACCAATGATACAGCAACCCACTGATCATGTCTGTAGTGCAGGTATATGTAGTTGTACGATATAGCACACTCAACAACCTCATCTGCACACAGAGTTGATATCTGAACTCGTTTCTTTACTTGCAAACAAAAATCGTCCTCCACAAGAAATATACACAGGTGGACAATCATGAGGAAACTTTAATGGAAGATATGTGACACTTACTGCAACCCACAAAACCATTGATATTACTTGATAGCTAAGACATTAACAGTAGAGACTCTAACCAGAAAATGAGTTTATTCCACATTTGCAAATGTGGAGGATAGACTGAAGTGCTAATTATTGCTTCAGATTCCAATAAACTATTAATCACAGAAAGAAAATGGAACTATGATAAACATGGGAAGTAATAGAACAAATCACTGGAAGATACACTGGTGAATTAGAAACCCAGGGTGTACCGACACATCATAACAGATTGAAAGTGCAAGCACCAACTCACCAATTTGCCACACATATCACTGTACCAGTAATCCACCAAAATAAAAGTTTACTGTGAACATCAAATTTAGATTTTCTTCACAATACATCTGCAACACAAAAATGGCTCGCTGAATAATGATTGAAAATGAGAGATTACTGCACACGATCCTTATCATAACAACAGTTATTTATTCATAAAGAAATGATGAATTATTTACTTGACATTGCTACACATAAAAACCTAAGAATAATCTCAGCATATAAACACCCCAAGACATCCCTTGATACAACAATATCACTCACATATGATGCATAAAACAGCACATCATCATAACAATAACAGAAGGTTATCACTGAAAAGCACTTTCTGAAACTAGTCCAGATATATTCACCATGTAGAGGACACAAAGGATTTCCATCTCTCTGTCTGTAGACATGGTTCCAACCTGTCTCACCTAAGGAGATGTTTCTTCTATTCTATTCTGCCATACATTTTTTGGCCGTGCTTGCCCGTCATTCCTTTCTCCTGTTATCTCCTTGAATAACCATAGCAAGTGTGGGCAAAGGGTAGGGAGGAGGTAGGAGCATGGAACATAAAAACACAATCATACTAGGCAATAACACTATAATGTTCACAACAAAAAATATCAATACCATAATAAATACAATCATAAATATACTATTAGTCAGCACAGGAAAAAGATATTTTCATGGTGGCAGCATGATGATGTTTACAACTGAGAAACAGGGAGGGGAGGTAATAACAACAAACACTCCAGTGTGTAAAATGAAGCACTATGACATTTATGGGAGAGTTACCTAAGACTACTAATTTGTGCCACTGCTGTAAAATTTGGACTTCTTGTCATAACTGACGTTTAATGAGATCAGTGTGAACTGTGTGCTTCCAGGAGACATAATGTCAACTATGAGCTCTGTGTGTTGAGGCTCAGATTGTCTGAAGACAGTCTTGGTTCTGTTGTAGCGTTTGTGGTATCAAGTATCGATACCACTCTACAGCATATCATAGGTGGCATGGAATTGCAGGTTTTTGTTGAATGCTGATTGTGGTCGTACAGGATGTGGTAGACCCAGTGATGTATGCCAGCTTTGTCACACCTCCAGTGGCTTGGTATCACGAGTGCACTCTGCCATCATAGTATATGATGGCTGGTGGCAGCTGCTTAGCCCACTCAGGCTCAGAGCCACTTCACAACATGATGCTATACAAACGTGCCATTTGTGCTTTAGTACAGAGGGACTTTCTCTTGAGGACATTGTGACAGCTAGAGTCTGTTTCTTGTTGCTCAAAGAAAAATATGTTAAACAAATCTATGAATAAATTATTCTCAGTTTTCAAGCTGAGTCAATTAAAAAAAAAAATCACAAGTGTTCAATGATTATCAATGTCATCATTGCCAGGTGTAAAACTACTGACAGCTGGGCATGGCACATTTTTCCACTTGTATAGCCATGATTACAGTCACTGGCACCTATCAGAGAGGACAGAAATGATACACGCATTGAAGGTGAGTTGGGTAGCTCATAGCAGCTCCAGCCAGACATGGGACTGAGTGATGTAAGGTGGCATGAGGGGCCAGTGCCACGTTTGAAACTGCTGTTCCCAACCTCCCTATAAGTGTTAGTCATCCTCTGTAGCTTCCTTTTGACATCGAAGCCTGTCCCCAAGCCCTAGTCAGTGTGCCCCTGGTCTCTATTGAAATTGTTGTTGTTCAATCTAATCTCAGTCACCTCTTTTATAATGGAATCCAAGTATGTTGACACATGAGCCAAAACTTTTGTGTTCTCAAACCGTATTTTGTGTCTGTTTTCCAGGCAGTGCTCAGATATGGCTGACTTGTTCAGCTCCCTCCGTTGAATATGTCTCTTGTGCTCAGTACAACATCCTGCATCTGTGCAAATTGGTTGACCTACATAAATCCTGCTGCACTCACAAGGGATGCCATGCACACCTGACACATGAAGAGCTATGTTCTCTTTAACACGGCAGAGCATATGTCGTATTTTGGGGGTGTGACAAAGCACTGGTCTCAACCCATGTTTCTGTAGCACACATCCTAACTTGCTGCTCGTTGGCCCACAGTATATCAGGAAAGCTGTTGGCTTGGCTTCTTCTGCCAATTCACAAGACATACATCTTTGGTGACATCTGAAAGCATTTGTAGTGTCTCTCTTGCTATAATCATCCTCTCTGAACATGTGCCTCAAGTGCTGCAATTCAGACTGTGGGTGGTTGTCATTGGAAATAAATTTTGCTGTGTGTATTAACGTTTTCAGGACCATTTTTTAGTGTACAAGAGCGAAAATTATCAGTGTTTAAATATTGATCAGTGTACATTGGTTCCCTGTACACTGAATGACCAAGCCAGCCTCCTGCCTTCCCCCTAATGAAAACATCCAAGAATGGTAGCTTGCCATCCTGCTCCATCTCAATGGCAAATTTAATGTTGGGATGAACACCGTTTGTATGATCCATTAACTGCTGCCGTGTATTTTCACCACGGGGCCATATCAGGAATTCATCATCAACATATCTTGGGAAGCAAGGTGGACACAACACCGCAGTGTTTGGAGCCTGCTCCTCAAAGTGCTCCATGAAGAAATTCATGACTGCAAGGGGCAGTGGCGAGTCCATCACTGTGCCATCCATTATTTCATAATGTTCATCATGGTATAAGAAGTGTTGTTGTAAGAACATAACATAACAACTTGAGGATTCCAAATGGAAAGAGTTGGGCCAAAAGATCCAGCATGTCTTCTACTGGCACCCTCGAAAAAGGTGACACAATGTCCAGACTAACCATTATGTCATTTTGCTTAATTTTTATTTTCTTGAGTGTTTCAACAAATTTATGGTAGTTTACAACATGGTGTTCACAATGTCCTAGTTTTGGCACTTATATTCCTGTAAGATGTTTTGACTGTCTGCAGGTAGGCAAGCTAATTGCACTAACAATGGAGCTAAGAGGAACCTTTCCTTGGCAGTCCATAGGGACAGGGAGGTCTGACAGCGCGAGGCATTAATTTCTGCACCACTTAGTCCTTTAATAACTTCCCTGTCTTCATGACTATGGCCTGTGTCAGATTGTGACTAAGTTCCCAGTACGCACCATCTTCTAATAAGTATAGCACCTTCAGGTTCAGTGTTGCGAAACACGGTGGCATTTCCTCTGTTTGCTAAAAAGACAACCAAGTCATCATTCTCACGCAATAAGGACAAGTCACGACAATCTTCCAGGTTAACACTCGTTTTTGGTGGGCTAGCTTAAACCCAGTTCGGAAGCTAGTTAGACATCCTCTGCTGTGTCATGCAATAGATGCCAGATGCACTGTTCAGTTCCACTAACAATATCCAAAAGTGACAGATATTGTGTAACTGGTGAAAAATTAAGGCCTTTACCCAGAGCTGCCACAGAGTTGTCGACTAGTTCTGGATTGCAGAGATTAACAACTATTCTGTGAAACTTATCATTCTCCACATCATTTCCTCTGTGAGTCATGCGGTCAAACTTGCTTGGATGTTGTCTTGCTGTCTTGCACAAACTGGCACACCATTGTGATGCCATGGCTATGTCCACGCACTCCCAATCGAATGGCTACAAAGCTGATGACAGAAGCTGATGACAATCAAACAGCTTTCTGGTATATGGATCAAGCTCATATCTTGTCTACCGGTCCACTGTCTCACTATGGTGTGATTTGTCCTCTTCAAAATTCTGTCCACTGCAGCAGTTTGGATGTGTGGCTTAGCTACAACAAAGTGAGGAATTACCTCCTTATTCAGGCAGCATTGCAATATGCTAAAGAACTCAGCAGATGTAATTTCTTTTTTCACAGTTTTTCCAGCAGTCTCACACTGTGCATTATGTCCTCACTGCAGAGGAAACATAAGTGTGCTCAAATACTTTTGCGGCATCATGTCTTTTTGGTTTCCAAACAGCATCAAGTCAAATAAAATTAATGAGCTTCCAATGGCTATCTTTGCCATTGTCATCAGGAGTAAAACTACTGACTGCTGGGGCTGGCACAATTTCCTATTTATATAGCCACAATTGCAATTTCTGCCACCAATCAGAGAGGTCCAAAATGATGTTGTGCAGAAGGTGAGATAGACAGCTCTGGCTCATTGTGGGACACAGTGATGTCAGGTGGTACATGAGGGTCCTTTCACATTTGAAACTGCTGCTCCGACCTCACTACAAGCACTGTTACTTACTTTCAACATCAAAAGCCTGCCCCCATGGACAGAACAACAGCATGACAATTTGTGCAAGACGATGTCTATGCAATGTAACAAGTTTGACCTATGACTTCACAGAGGAACTGATGTGGAGAATGATAAGGCCCATACAATAGCTGTTAATCTCTCCATCCCAGAACTGGAAAATGGCTCTGTGCCAGCATTGAGTAATGGCCTTAATTTTTCACCGGCCCCAAGATGTCTGGCAATTTTTTATGTTAGTGGAATAGAGTAGTGATTCATCATCTCTCACATGATGCAGATAAGAACATCACACTAAGTGCCAGCTATATACTGGCAAAACCTAAACCACTGAAATCTTAATTAGCCACGAGCAACAAAGTGACTTATGCTTATTGTGTGAGAATTTTGACTTGGTTGTCTTGCCAGCTGGCAAAGGAAATACCACTTTGCTTCTGAACACTGAAGACTACAATCTGAATGTGTTACGTTTACGAGAAGATGATGCATACTGGAAGCTCAGTTGCGATACAACACAGGCCATAGTCATGAAGAGAGGGTGGTTATTAAAGGACTCTGGTTTACCAGACAAAGTGGTGAAGAAATTAATGCCACCAGCTACCCGACTACTCAGGCTCTACGGATTCCTGAACATATGTAAGCAAAAGTTCCATCTTACATGCATTGTTAGTGAATTCTGCTTGCCCACCAACAGTCCACCAAATCATCTTGCAGGATTATTAACACCGAAACTGGGACATTGTGAACACCATGTTGTAAACTATAGGCCAGAATGATTAAATGGTTAATCTGGACATTATGCTACTTTTCATGAGGGAGACAGTAGAATATATGCTGGTCATTTCAGCACAAGCAGCTTCCACCCTGTATTGTCAAGTTGTTTCATCAAGTTCATTTGGAAACATATTTCTTAGCTGTGACTCAAACATGACAAGAAGAATCAAGAGAGAAAGTCTTGTCTCATGAAGAAATATGTACCTTCAAACGAAAAGTTACTCTCTACAACAAACACACTTACACCAACACATTTGAACACAGACATAGACACACTACAACCTCGCCACATAAACTCAGTGACTATCATCTTACACCCTGCTCACTGTAAAGTATTAACAACTCAAACAAGATGATGAAACAACAAAGAAAAAGACTTTACATGAAGAAAGATGTCCCTAACACAGAAGATCAATACTATTCAATAACCACATATCAAACAGTTCAAGTGGACACTGAAAAAGTAACATAATTCAATTACAATTTTTTACAGAATATGGAATTAAAATACTGCTACCTCACATTACATGAGGAATCAAGAAGGAAGATTTCAAGGCATAAGGAAAGAAAATGAACTTACACAAATAATGATTCGAGCACAACACAAACATTCTTACAACCACACACGAGTAAAGTGACAAAAAAAATGAATGGAGGTTATGAGACAGTCACTGAGAGCTGCAAAGCCATTAGCTATAAATTAGTATTAATGTATATATGGTAATGACACCTACACTGATGAGTGTTTTCCACTTCAACAAACATAAGTACAGCTTCAGAGACTGTGAATCTGGAAATTGCAAATGTTATAAGAATATGTACATAAACTTGCTGTAAACAACTGGTGGCTTGTATAACTAATTAAGTAGTTTCACGGGTGGAATAAATTATGTCACACTGAGATATCAAAACAGAATTAATGCAAATCATATATCTTTCTTACATATATTATTGGTAAAGAAAACACAATAACTGATAAATCCGAATATGTGAATCCTAACCATGTCACCACACAAAAAAAGTTGTCATTGAGGACATCACATATTCAAACACTGTGATCTCCAACAAAGCTAATGGCTTTCAAACTCTGAAAGAGTCATAACTGCAGAGAACATACAACTGTATATCTCCAGAGCTGCGAAGAGCTCTATGTGCTATTTACATTATAATACTTTTTTTCCAATAGCAACACTGCACAAGGTAAACTGATTACCCCAATGTTACATGAAGAATCAAGAAAGAAAATTTTGCATCATGAAGAAGCATGCACAATCACAGGAACAAATGTGGACACAGAAATACATACATTCTACAACATAGCCACATCAACATGATCCCAATCATTTTACACACTATGCACCAAGAGATGGGAAATCTTACATGAAGAAAGATAACCCTAAATATGAAGGCTGACTGAAAAGTAATGCCTCCACCTTTGTAACTCTTCAACGGCTGGCAGCATTGGTATGTGGCACGTGCTGGTTTGTTCCGTAGCCTCTTCTCTACAGCTCCATTTGTTGGGAAGCCTTAGCATTGAACAGTTGTGTTGTTACAGTGTAAAGTATGGAACCCTGTGCAGACATCAGTCAATGTGATTTAACCCTTTGAAAGTCAAGGTTACGATCTATCGTTACCCCCTACCAGCGCCAATACTGTCAGGGTGCCGATTCGTTGGTACTCCTCTTCGTCTTGTTTAGCTTACAGAATCAGCACTAGATGGTGTTGGCGTGCTGATTACAGATGCTCTTTGAATCGAGCTATGTGTAGATTGATAGCTATCGACAACTGAGCATCGTTTTGGTGAAATATTAGCATTCAATTATTCCACTTTTGCATCGTTTGTTTATTGACGTTGTGTTTCGCAGTACATGTTTATATTCTGTTATTGCATTCTATGTTCTTGTTTTTGCTCAGTACTGTTATTTATCATTGTTTCTATGTGTTTTTCTTCACACTAAGAGTTTACAGTTTGTTTATTTTCTCCATTTTTTGTGAAAAATGCGACCTACACCAGGCCACAGTAGAGGACTTACCGACGAAGAAATTTGTGAACTTTTAGAATGTACTAGTGATACAGAGTGTTTTAGCGAAAGCAGCAACAGTTCAGAAAGTGACAGTGATGTACTTGGTGATATTGTGGGCGAAAGTGAAGACGAAATGGAAGATGTACAATACACTGAAGTACGCGCGTCTGAAACACTACAGCCATTACCACATCCATTTCAAGAGCTGCCAGGACCAAAACATATGCCACCAGTAGGACCTCCTGTGATAGAATATTTCAATCTATTATTTACTACAATGTTGTTGCAGCTTATTGTAACTGATAGGAATTGCTCAGCTAAACAGTTTATAACTAAACATGCTACATTGTCCAAACCGTATAAGAAATGGAAGAATGTGACAAGTACCGAGGTAAGAGGTTTTATTGCTTGCTTACTAAATATGGGACTCAATAAAAGGCCCACAATGCTATCATACTGGATCACAAAACCGTCACAGGCATTTCCATGGTTTGGTAAAATGTTTTCTGCCCACCAATTTAGGCATCCGATGAAATTCTTTCATCTTGTGGATAGTGAGAAATGTCCAGCACCAGGCCATCCTCATTATGACCCATGTATCAGGTACCAGCCATTGGTACATCATGCTAATAATATATTTAGACATCATTACACACCTCATGAACAACTTAGTATTGATGAGAGTCTAGTTGGCACTAAATGTCACACTTCCCTACTACAGTATTTGCAAACAAACACCACTACCAATGAGGAATTAAATTCTGGATGCTGTGTGACTCTATAACGCACTACTGTCTTGGATTTTATACATACAGAGGTGCCAAAAGCCAAGAAGATAAGGCTGAGATTGCAAGACATGGCTTAGGTTACTGTGTTGTTCAGAAGTTACTGCGTTTGGGCAGTTATTTGAACAAGGGATATCATATCTTTGTGGACAACTTTTTCATGTCAGTACCACTTGTAAAAAGTCTCTACAAACTATGCACATACATTACCGGCACTTTAAGAAAAAACAGGAAATATTTGCCAGAGCAATTTAGAATGAAATTTGGAATTGGGGAAAGGATGTATTGTAAGTCAGGTCTGGTACTAGCATGTGTGTACGGAGAGAAAAAATCCCAGCATACCCCCGTTCTCTTATTGTCAAGTAAAGTTGGTGCTGGTGACATTGAAGTCCAAGTCCAAAATAAAAATAAAACAGTAAAAAAGCCAGAAATAATACACCAGTACAACCAGTATATGGGTGGAATAGACACATCCGACATGATGCTGTATGCGTATTTGGATGAGAGGCGAACTCTTCATTACTGGAAGAAGGTAGCTTTTAACATAATGTTAAGAATGGTACTGAACTCTTACATATTATACAAAGAACATAATAAGGGAAGGAAATTTGTTTCCAGATATGTATATACTGTAATGATAATGGAAGCCTTGTCAGATGAATGGCTGCAAGAAAAAAATGCAATTGATGATCCTCGTGGTGCTCCGGGTATGAGAAAACTTCCAGAGAAGAAAGAGTCAAGATGCTGTGCATGTACTAGTCAGGGAAGGAAAAGAGGGTCAAGAACTGTTTGTAATGGTTGTAATAAGGGGTTGCATGGTGAATGTTTTCCTAAACACAAATGCTAAGTCATATTGTAGACATGGAAATTCTGTAATGTTCTCTTCAAATAAATAATTATTATCTTTCTAAATAATAACACAAATTTCATATCCTTCATGTCACTTTACTCAGAAATGTGTGTAGATTCTACGGACTGTAGTTAACCTTCTTAAATTGAAGCACAGTGTTGTATATATGGAATCAAAGTCAAATTTATAATACTTTTTCAAAAAAATATTTTATTTGGACTGTCGCAATCAAATTCATTTGAAACATTATCATAATCTGTGTAAGCCATAATATTCTACATACTTTTATGGATAAGTGGTAATTTTTTCATTTTTTTAAAGTGAATACTGTGTGATATATGGCAATTTAAATAGAACGTAGCATAACAGTATAAATACGCATGACATTTTTAGCACACACCACTCCAAATCGGATGCAGTCATTTAATTCTTGACAGCAGAAGGTGTCATCCCAAAGGAGATGCATCAGAGAATGAAAGCAGTTTATGATGACTGTGTTGATGGGAGTACTGTATGTCATTGGGTCTGAAAGGTCTAGGGAAATGTTTTCCTGCAGCGTGACAATGCCAAACCACACACCTCACGTGCCACCACTGCAGAACTTCAGAGACTGAATCTCACCACCATACGGCATCCTCCATACAGTGCAAATTGAGCACCGTCTGACTTCCATCTGTTCCTGATAATAAAAGACGATCTGCGGGTACATCATTATGCTTCTGATGAAGACGTTGAGAGAACTGTGAGACAGTGGTTGCGGAAACAGAGTGTTGGCTTCTTCCATGATGGCTTCAGAAAACTTATTCATCGTTGGCAGAAATGTATTCAATTGACATGATTATGTGGAAAAGTGAATATTGGTAATTAAAGATCACATTCTAAGGATTATTTCTGCGTTTGATTTATTAAAATATTCCCATCCAAACCCAATTAACGAAGGTGGAGGCATTACTTTTCATCCATCCCTGATACAAGATAACTACTATTCAAATGGAACACATCAAACAGCTCAACTGAACACTAATAAATCAACACGATGCAACCTTATCACACAGTTCAATCAGAAACTTTTTACACAATACAGAATTAAAAATACCAATCCTCTCAAATTACATGATGCATCAAGGAAGAAGATTTCCATATGTGAACAAAGAAGATGACAAACAAAGATCCTAGTACAACACAAAATATGCTTTCAACTACACTTGAGTACACTGACATGAAAGACACAAAATGTAAGATATGGGATGGTCCTTGAGAGCTACAAACACATTAGCAACAAGTTAAAATTAATACGTATTTGGTGATGAGACCAACTGCCTATGAGTTGTTTTTTTTTCACTTGAATAAACATGAGTACAACTTCAGAGTCATGAAAAGTGGGAGATGCAGGCATGTAATAAATGACAGAAATGTAAGTAAACTTGCTATAAACAACTGGTGATATATATAAATCAACAAAAGCTACATTCGTGGATGGTTTAAATTATCGAACACTGAGATATCATAACAGAATTAATGCAAAAGATACATATTTCTCGCGTATGCAATGAAGAGCCAAAGAAACTGGTACACCTGCTTAACATCGTGTAGGGCCCCCATGAGCATCCAGAAGTGCCGCAACATGACATGGTATAGACTCAACTAATGTATGACGTAGTGCTGGGAGGAACTGAACTGACAACCTGAATCCTGAGTACGAAGAGGTAGAGATCTGTTCTGAACAGCACATTGCAAGGCATCCAAGATATGTTCAATACTGTTCACATGTGGGGAGTTTGGTGGGCAGCAGCAGTGTTTAAACTAAAAAAGAGTGTTCCTGGAGCCACGGTGTAGCAATTCTGGATGTGTTGGGAGTCACATTGTCTTGCTGCAATTGCCCAAGTCCATTGGAAGGCTCGATGGACATGAATGGATGCACAAGATCAGACAGGATGATTACATACACATCACCTGCCAGGGCCATGTCTAGACATATCAGGGGCTCCATATCACTCCAACTGCACATGCCTCACACCATTACAGAGCTTCCACCAGCTTGAACAGATCCCTGATGATATACAGGGTCCATGGATTCATGAGTCTGTCTCCATACCTGTACACGACCATCCGCTTTGTACAATTTTAAAAAAGATTTGTCTGACAGGCAGCATGTTTCCAGTCATCAATAGTCCAATGTCAGTGTTGATGGGCCCAGGCAAGGTGTAAAGCATTGTGTGGTGTAGTCATCAAGGGTACACAAGTGGGCCTACGAATCCGAAAGCCCTATGGTTCACACAGTGAGACTTGTTGATGGCCCAGCATTGAAATCTGCAGCAATTTGTAGAAGGGTTGCACTTCTGTCACGTTGAATGATTCTCTTCAGTCATCATTGGTCCCGTTCTTGCAGGATCTTTTTCTGGTTGCAGCAATGTTGGAAATTTGATGTTTTACCGGATTCCTGATATTCACGGTACACTCGTGAAATGGTCATATAGGAAAATCCCACTTAATCGCTGCCTCAGAAATGCTGTGTCCCATCGCTTGTGTACCAGCCGTAACACCATGTTCAAACTCACTTAAATCTTGATAACCTGCCATTGTAGCAGCAGTAACCGATATAACAACTGCACTAGACACTTGTTGTCTTATGTAGTCATTGCCGGCTGCAGAGCCATATTCTGCCTTTTTCCGTATCTCTGTATTTGAATATGCATGCCTATACCAGTTTCTTTGGTTCTTCAGTGTATATGGCTGTATTAATGAAAAAGGAAACAAAAAACTATTAAATCTTAAAATTTGTGTTCTAATTTTGTTATTACCAAGAGCACCACAAAATTGTCCATGTGGATGTCATATACCGTATTTACTCGAATCTAAGCCGCACTTTTTTAGGGTTATTGTAATCCAAAAGATCCACTGCTGCTTAGAATCAAGTACAAAGTAAGTGGAAGTTCTGAAAAATGTTGGTTGGTGACGTGACAACTAACTTCTACCGTCAAATATATGTAGCGCTACGCAGGCATGCATTGCAGATACAAAGATGAATACTGGCGCCAAAACCTCTGCGTCAGTAAATAAATTTAAGTTTTTTTCTCCACCCCAAGTTTTGACCACTGCATTTTCGTTCATTATCCAACGAAGTAAATACAAATTCTGTATTGTTCATCTTCGAATGTAGTAGCATTTCAACATACTACGAAAACCGATTGGCAAGACTGTTTGGGATGTTTGCCATATGCCAACTCTACATTCTGAATTTTTTCCTACATGTGAGAAGAGATGGTTGCTAATAGGAACTTTTATGAATTGTGAATCACGTGCAGTATTCTCTTCACCAAAAGAATAATACGAATATAAACATTTTGCCTCGTATTCTTTCGTGTTTGCTGCTAACTCATTTAAATCCTGTCTGCCTAATAAACTACAAAACTAGAGTGAGACAACAGCAAACGCGGAAGAATATACATATCATGTCATTTTTATATTCGTATTATTCTTATGCCTAATATTGATACAGTCAGAAATGAAGCACGGCAATTGACTAGATTTTTAAATCTAAGATGACTCTTATTTCTGTGCAGAATGTAATGTACTAAAGAGGTGTCTGCAAAGAATTTCAAATGGAGAAAAATTTTCGCTAAACTCTCATTCAGAACATCTTCTATCATATGCAGTCTATTATTTGGTTCTTGTTGACCATTATCAAATAAAGCAGCAGTGTAAGTAACAACAAATAGCAGTCTCTTGCCATTGTTTCACTAATGAGACAATACCTCCCTTTTTTTTTTTTTTTTATTGTTAGTGGTGGTAGCATGCACAAAAGCAAGCCATGCCGTGAGCGGCGACAGGTCATAAACACTCATTATCAGAATGCGACAAACAATGCATGACACAGTACAGTAATGGATTTTCTGCTTAAAGTGACGTATACACCTATAACAAAGAGAACAGCACTTATCAGATCAAAGAAAAATAAGCAATCAATTCAAACCAGATGAAGCACATGAAAAAGGAAGGATACCCGTATAAATACGGACAGAATGCTTGACGCATAGCACTGGCTACCTGGTAAAGCTTAACTGCTATGCTTACGACTCAAACCAAACTACTGTAACTGTATCATCATTCATTCGACCTAAATTGTGTCTCATATTACAATGGACCAACTTTGTTGATTTGGAGGTGCAGCCTAAAATTTTTCTCTCCCCTTGAATTTCGAGTCTCAAATTTCAGGTGCGGCTTGGATTCAGGAAATTTTTTTTTCCTTGATTTCGAGTCTCATTTTTCAGGTGCGGCTTAGATTTGAGTGCAGCTGAGATTCGAGTAAGTACAGTATTGAAAAGATGTCTGCAACAGTGCTACATGCTATTAACCACTCAGCAATTCCTATGCTGCAGAAGATACAACCATATAACTAAGGAATCATCAAGAACTCAATGGACAGATTAGAAACGGCAGACTAACCTATATCACATATCCTCCATACAACCTCATACAACTGTCAACCAATATTTACATTCAACACTTTTATCAATTATGACACTGCACAAGTTAAACAGATTACCCATAATATTACATAAGGAATGAAGAAGGAATATTTTTTCTCAAGAAGAAACAAGTCCCTACAAAACAAAAGCTACTCTGCACAACAAAAGCACTCTCACAAACAGATGTAGACACAGAGATAGAAGCGCTCTATAAGTAACCAGCACAAACTTGAAAACAATCATTTTACACACTACTCACTCAAACAATACACCGAATCAACAAAGAAACCCTTACATGAAGAAAGATGTCGCTGATATACAAGATCAATACTATTCAATGAACACACTTCAAACAACTCAACTGGACACTGACAGAGCAACAGAATGCAAACTCACCACACAACTCACTTACACATTTTTCACACATTACAGAAATTACATCATGAATCAAGAAAGAATATTTCCATACATGAAGAAAGAAGATGAACCTTCACAAATGATGACTCTAGTACAACACAAACACGCTTCCAACTACCCATGACTACATTGCCAAAGGTTAGTAAATGGAAGATTTGGGATGGTCACTGAGACCTTCAAAGCTATTAGCTACATGTAAAAAACAATACATATATGGTGAATGCACCTACCAGTAATGAGTGTATTCCACATGAACAAACATGAGTACAGCTTCAGAGTTTCAGAAACAGGGAGTTGCAGTGTGTGATAAATATAACAGAAATTTATGTAAACTGCTAAGGAAAGTGGGACTTGCAGTATGTAACAAATACAATAAGTAACAGAAATTTTGGTAAACTGTTGTTGGCAATTGATGAATTATAAAATCTCAGTAAATGTTGTGTTCTATGATGGATTAAACTACCACACTCTAAGATATCAAAACAGAATTTAATGAAAAAAACCACATATTTGTTGTGTATATTACTGTATTAATGGAGCCGGCCGGAGTGGCCAAGTGGTTCTAGGTGCTACAGTCTGGAACTGCGTGACCGCTACGGTCACAGGTTCGAATCCTGCCTCGGGCATGGATGTTTGTGGTGATCTTAGCTTAGTTAAGTTTAAGTAGTTCTAAGTTCTAGGGAACTTATGACCTCAGAAGTTAAGTCCCATAGTGCTCAGAGCCATTTGTATTAATGGAAAAGAAAACAGAATAACTGTTACACATAAAAATGTGATTATTAGTTATGTCACTACACAAGGGAACCAGACGGTTGTTACTCTGTGCACCACATATTGAAAAGATGTGGTATGAAAAAGAGTTAACTGATGTTTAACACTGAGAGAGTTCTATGCCACAGACATACAACTGAATACCTCCTGAGATGCAAAGAATTCTAAGGACTGTTTAACACTTTAACTGCTCTGGACGCGTTAACCTTTGTACCCGTCCCTGTGTGCTTTGAATGTGTTTACACGTAGACACGTTCAGAGTACCAGGTAGAATGACTGGTGGCACGCGTATACAAATTCAGAACACACAGGGAGAGGCACAAAGGTGCGTACGTTAACACGTCCAGAGGAGTTAAAGGGCTAAAAATGGCTGAATAATCTATACCGTGTATCCTCCATACAAACTGAAAGAATGGTCCCACTCTATCATAGAACAAGAAAACAAACTTCTCCTCAGACCCATACAACTCTCAACTGATAATTACAACATTTTTTCAATAATGACACAGTTCATGTTAAATGGCTTATCGCTGAAATTACATGAAGAATCAAGAAAAAAGATCTTCTCTCATGAAGTACCATGAGAACAACTCTATCAATGAACTGTCCACAGTAACTCACTCTCTTTCCTACCTTCCTATTCATAATAAATCCTACTTCCATTATACTGTATTCTCCTGCTCTTGATATTACTCTTTATTCGTCTGAACAAAAATCCTCATTCTATTTTCATTTCACTTCACTGACACAAACTACATCTGGATTAAGCCTTAGCAATTCCCTTTTTTGCATTTTCTAGCTTCCCTACCATGATGAAACATCTGACATTCCATGTCTCGTCTCACAGAACATTATTCTTTCGTTGGTTATTCAGTCTTTTTCTCACTATCACCTCCCCCTTGGCAATCCCCACCCAGAGAGCTGAATGAGAGACCAGCTTTGAATCTTTTGCCAACGGAGAGACCATCATGACACTTTTCCAATTACAGGCCGCAGTTCTTACCCATGAAGATATGACACTTTTCCAATTACAGGCTGCAGCACTTATCCATGAAGATATGGTGGCTAAAGATGTCCTCTGAATTGATTCAACAGATTACTTGAATGGGTGTGATCTCTCGCAGGACTCAATGGACTGTGAGCTACCACATTCAAAATTTTGTGCAATTTTTTGAAAACGGATCCATACTGTTTTTTACTTTTTCTGCTACTATCTTGATCAAGAAAACCTGGTCTTTGTACACCAACGCCTCCAATTATCTACTGATTCCAATTTTTTCACAAAGAGAGGAGCTTTCACTGTAATTTGTGGTTCAGACTTGTTCACAATACTGGAAGCATTTACACTGCCTAGCCACTGTGTCTTATGCATTGGTCCCATACATTTCCATTGGCTCAGTGTGGACTGTTGCAGTGTTGTTCTTCTTGAAATGCAGTAATCAATTACTGCCTGCTACTTTACTTTATGAGAGTGAGGCATCTTCCCCCCCCCCCTCCCCCCCCCTCCCACCCTGCTCTAATTGTGTGTAGTGGTACTATTTTATTATTAGGGATTTCGATATGTACCAGAACAGCAGACATGTACCCACAAATACACAAAACACTGATGACATAACTTTTGATTTTTCAAGGTGGTAAGTAAAACATTTTTTTTTACTTGGAGGGGCCTGTGACCCCTAGAAGGCATGTCCCCAGTTGGTGGACCGGGAAATGGCTACCAGACATGGGTGGTAGGAGGGAAACGAAATACTTCCCGTGGACCAACAGGCAAACCAATGCCTGACCCAAGGTGAATACAACGTTCAGGATGGGCTCCAGAATTGTGGAAGACAACAAAATACCACTGCAATTTATTTTCCCTGCATAATGCAGTCTCCATTTTATATTCAAAATATAGGTTCCCCTTATGTTAATCAGTATCTGATGACAGGATAGTCCCCTGCTTGGAACCCAGTAAGTGTGTGTGTGTGTGTGTGTGTGTGTGTGTGTGTGTGTGTGTGTGTGTGTGTGTGTGTGTGTATGTGTGTGAGTGCACAGATGTGGGGGGGAGTGGCAAGGGGAGAGGGGGGGGGGGGGGGCTGCAAGAACAACTTCAAAGGAGGAGGCACAATGACAGAACAATGATTCCTGCCTGGAATGTCAAATGATGCAACAACCAGAACAAAAATGCCTTAGAAGATTGATGGGAAACAATAATATGAAGATTATTCTAGTTGTTGAGCTACAATGGGATGGATGTGAAGAGCTGCAGTCAGATAAAAAGAAAGGAACAAAAGTGCTTAGCTACAGAAGGGGGTTTCTGCAAAAAAAGAAAAAGGGGGGGGGGAGGAATTTATAATGCACATGACCAGCCAGTCATTATTATTTATGATGTTGAGAATTTGAAGGGGAAGGAAGAGGTGTAAATGGAAAGAACTCGTGAGGTTTAGGAAATGTGGAGAGTTTGGAAGGGGAACTCTGGGTCAAGGGAGACTTACTGGATGGGATAAGAAGGAAAGATGGATTGTTGAGGACTGCACAAGATGAGATTTGAAAATCTGAGAGGTTAAAGATTGGAGATAAGGCAATATGCAATACAGCCATAACTGACAAAAACATCCTGCACAAGTTAAAAAGAAAAGAAAGATAAGTATGTGTTAGGGGTGGGGGGAATAGACAGGTCATAAAACAACGATACTGAAAACTAAAAGGGAGTGAAGAAATGAATACTGAAAGCAAAGAAATTAACAAAAATTAATAACAAGTGGGTGGTGAGAACCAAGGTTAAGTTGTAATGCCAGTTCCCATCTGCGGAGTTCTGAGAAAATGGTGTCTGGGGGCAGAATAAAGATGGCTCATGTGCTGAAACAGGTGCCATGTTCAAGACTGACATGTGTTAGAGCAAGCTCTGCTACAGGATATTGTGTGTTGTCAGTATACACACTCTGTCTATGCCAATTCATACAAACTGGTAACTTGGTGGTTGTCACACCCATGTAAAAAGCTGAACAGTGTTCATGTAATGGCTAGTATAGGAGATGTGTCATTTCAGAGATGGCTTTCCCTTTGGTAGTACATGCTCTGCCAGCTACAGAACTGGTATAGGTGATGGTAGGAGGCTGCATAGGGCAGGTCTTACAGTGGAGATTGTCACAAGGGTAGGACCCATAGAGCAGCAAAATGGGTGCAGGAGTGCAGGGTCTGGCAAGGATATTGTGGAGATTTAGAGGGAGATGAAGAGCTATTATAGATATGGTGGACAAAATGTCAGTCACAATGGTCCTCATTTCAGGGCATAATTTAAGAAGTAACAGCCTTGACAAATTAGCTGATTAATACTTTCAAGACAAGGAAATATTGAATGACAACAGGTGCAATCCTAAGATTTTTTGGGAGGGGTCAGCAGTACCATAATTGGATATGGTGGCCCAGGAAATCTGCTTTTTCAGATGAGTTGGTGCTGTAATAACATCCAGTGAAGACAAAGTTGCAGCCAGTCTAGTGCCTAGGAGGCCACAAGAAGTCTGCTTGTACCAAACATATGCCTTAATTTGAGAAATAAATATCTGATAATGTACATTTGGAGCACAGCATTGTCTGGTAGTGAAACATAATTGTTATGTAGTGCTACAGAAGTGTATTGGAAATAAGATACACTGATAAGGTACGGACTGATAAGGTTCTCTGCAGAATTAGTGAGGGAAGGGGTATATGGAAAACACTGACTGAAAATAAGTGACAGGTTGACAGGAAATATGTTATAATGTCAAGGAATAGGTTATCCATTTTAGGAGTTGCTTGACTACGAAGTGGTGGCTCCATTCACAAAAATTGAGGATGGTGGGGAGAGCAGCCTGCTGACCACAAGCCTGTCCATATCCGCATCCAGTGACACCTATCAATCAATCTGTTTGTAAGGAGTTCAACTTATAGAGAGGACAAGAATATTCAA
Organism: Schistocerca piceifrons; assembly: GCF_021461385.2. Lineage (NCBI taxonomy): Eukaryota > Metazoa > Arthropoda > Insecta > Orthoptera > Acrididae > Schistocerca > Schistocerca piceifrons. Next base: position 84,961,745 of record NC_060138.1, read on the forward strand.
CATTATATGAAATATTTTCAGCTGGAACATGTCATATGTTCATAAATTATTAGGAGAAGAAAGCAGATTCCAAAACAACATTTTTTTTTCCCAAATACATAGAACAACAAATTAGTAAATATTCCTGTTCCATTCTTAAATGAACAAAATATCTTCTGAACTTTAAATTTCAATTGTGTGCAAGTACAGCATGCCTAGAATAAAATTCACACATAATTCAATATATAAGAGAAAAATCAATCTTCTCACTATTTTGAATGCAGCAGTGTTCAAATTTTTTTCACACAGTGGTCACAATATACTAATTCTTTAGTTAAAGTTTCATTTCAATTATTATTAAATTTTTTGTGTTATTATGTTTAAAAATACTAGTGTAAAAAACAACCATGATGCTTCAGTCCCCCAATGTGAATGAAAGTGACGTCTAGGTCCCCTTAGTTTGAACAGAAGTGTTCAGCTGATCCTTGGTGATGATCAGCTCAACATCAAGGAAAGTGGCGTGGGATTCAGAATAGGACCACGTGACATTTAATTGGGACAATCTTTAACAGGCCAGCCTTGCTAAGGGTCCATATTGCAAAGATGTCATCACTGTATCTAAACCAAACCAATGGCTAAAGGCTTGTGGACACCAGGAAAGCATCCAAGTGACCCGTGAAAAGGTTGGCATAGGAAGAGTCATCCTGGTTCCCATGGCCATGCTCCTGATCTGCTTATACATCTGCCCCTCGAAGGTAAAGTAGTTAGTGTAAGGTTAAAGCTGATTAAGGTGAGTAGGAAGGGCATCATTGATTTGGAATAAGGTGGGTGGTGGTTGAGGAAATGTTCAGCAGCAGACAGAGCATGTACTTGTTTGTATTAAAGGAGGTGGAATCAATGGCAACAAGCAGGATGTGTGGCACAATGGGACAGGCACAGATTTTAGATGATCTAGGAAATGATTGGTGTCTTTAATATAGGAGCAAAGTCTTCATACTATTGGTTGCAAGTGTTGATCAACTAAGGGAGATACACCTTTGGTGGGTGCTTTGAAGCCAGCAACTACGGGATGATCAGGGTGACTGGGTTTATAGATCTTAGGAAGAAGGTAAAAGGTGGAGGTGTGTATTTTCAGTTGGGTAAGAAATGCTATGGACTGAGGTCTTAGTCCTCGTGAGGAGTCTGAAGTTTTAAGGAATCAACTGTAGGTCAGCTTGTATCAATGGGATGAGATCTCGATGGCAGATACTGTACATAGAGGTGTCACACAACCGGCACAGACCCTCACTTACATACTCCTATCGGTCTAGTACAACAATGGTAGATATCTTGCCAGCCAGAAGGGTATGGTCAAGTCATCACTTTTTTGGGAATAAAGAAGAGCCTGCAGTACATGGAGGACCTGTTAGGGTCATGTTGTAGGGACCTAAGGAAAGGTTGTTAAGCAATGCTGAATTTTATGAATTTTCAAAGGCTTGTAAATAAAATGTCAGGATTTCAATATTATGTAAATTAGAACTCTACAGAATTATGGATTGAGGGCGAAGGGGGTGGGCTTTCAATTGTGCGAGACTTAACATTATCACTGGCTAATGGCCAGCAACCATTGTATTGTATTTTAAGAAGCTAAATAAATATTTTTGCAAACAGAGCCTGATCGAAACTGCTTATCCTCTTTCCAATGATCCCTGCAACCCACAAACTGCATATACTTATGAAGATTGGTCACGATAATGGTAATAAGAAGTCAACTTTTCTGTCTGTCTCACAAGATGATCAACAATCGAGAACAAATTCTTTCATTTGTACCCAGAGCCACAGCATAAAAGAAGTATGTGGGTGAGAGTAGAGAACATAAAAAATGGGACTCCCAATATTACAGATAGAAAAACTGTGACCTCCTATGTCCCTGAGCGAAAGAAAAACATTTGAAGAGAAAACAGCAGCCTATGATGTTCCAGAGCAAAAGCAAAAGATCTGATGGAAAAATAGCAGCCCATGACATTTCACAGCAACAGTAAAGTACTTGATGCAAAAACCGCAACTTCTGATACGCTGACAGAACAGAAATTACATCTGATGCAATAATAATATAGTAGTGATGTTGCATCATAGACAGGCACAACAAAAAAACTTCTAAATAAGTAAGCTTTTGAGCCAAAAGGTCTTTCTCTGAAGTCAACAACACAAATATACAGATGCGCACGCACACACACACACACACACACACACACACACACACACACACACACAAAACTGTCACACACCTGACCACTGTCTCTCGCTGAGAGGGCAGACTGTGAACAATGTGCATGATGGGAGGGTGGAGGGGAGGGGAGGAATAGCAGGGTAGGGATGGGGGATGGTCAAGTGCTGCTTTTGGGAGCATACATGGATGTGGTGGGGAGAGTGTAGGGCAGTTAGCTGCAGTCCGAAAGTTAAACAGAGAAAGAAGTGAAGGAGGGGAGGAGGGAGCAGACAAGGAGAGAAGTAAAACCATGAGGAGTAAAAAGACTATGTGTCTTGATCTTATAATCCTACCTGCTGACATAGGCTCCCCCACTGTTGTTTTGAACCACAAGAATTACTTGGTATGTGTCCATCAGCTCTCAGATTCGTCCATCAACAAACCCTGCCATAGTGGCCCCACTGAATCAAACAGGAATTCCAGTCTCTCTTCAAATCCTTATGCCCATCCCAGAACCTCTCCCTTGAGCCTCTCTCTCTCTCTCCCTCTCCTTCCTCACACTTACCAATCCTCATCCTCCTACCATCTAAATGCTTCATAAAGTCAATACACCCAACCATCCATTGTGGCCAGATGCTGTGCCGCCACTGAGAGTCTCTGCTTCCATAGACCAACACCTTCTGCCTATTACCTGCAACCTTCTCTGCTCCCACAGAGACACATGTTCCACCTATCACCCACAACCTTCCCTCCCATAAAAAGATGCCAACCATTTCCTCCACCAACTCTCCACAGTTCCTGTTCCTTTACCACACGATGCCCTGCCCATTACTATTGATGCCACTTCCTTTATACTAATATCCCCAATGCCTTTTGCTTTGCCATTATTGAACACTACCTTTCCCAAGGTCTGGTGGATTCCAAACCTACAACCTCTTTCCAGGTCACCACAACCAACTATATCCTAACCCATCATTACTTCAACTTTGACGGCATCACCAACAAACAAATTTGAAGTACAGCAACGGGCACCCACATGGCACCATCCCGCACTAACGTATTCATAGCCCATCTAGAGGAATCCTTCCTAACCACCCAGAAACCCAAACCCCTGACCTAGTTCGAATTCACTGATGACATCTTCGTAATCTGGTTTGAGGATGGTGACATCCTATCCACATTCCTCCAAAACCTCAAAGCCTTCTCCCCCATATGCTTCACTGGGTTCTCCTCAACCCAACAAGCCACCTTCCTCTATTTTGACATCATTAACTCCATCCATATGTAACCTACCAACCACCAGCAACATGTCCACTTTGACAGCTCCTACCTATTCCATACTAACAAGTCCCTTCCACACAGCCTAGTCACCTGTGTCTTATCACATCTGTAGTGACAAGTAGTCCCTCTCAAAATACACCAAGGGTCTCACTGAAGCCGTCACAGAGCAAAATTACTCTCCCAAAATTGTCCTGAAACTTATCTTCCGTACCTTATCTCTCAAGTCACCCACCACCTCCTAAAGTCCCACCATCTGGCCTGAAAGGAGTATTTCCCTCATAACTCAGAACCACCCAGGAAAGGAACAACTGAATCAGATTCTTCATCAGGGTTTCAGCTACCTCTAGTTGTGGCTTGAAATGAGTGTCCTATCCACTATCCTTTTCATCCCTACCATGGTAGTGTTCCACCACCCACCAAATGGACACAATATCCTTGTCCGTCCCTACTCCTCCCCTGCTCCCAGCCCCTTCCCTCAAAGTTCATATCCATACAATAGACCTGCATAAAAGTCCTGTCCCATATATCATCCCACCTCCATCTACTCCAGTCCAGTCACAAACATCAACTACACCATCAAAAACTAGACTACCTATGAAAGCAGTTATATGATCCACGTGGTAAGCTGAAACAGTTGTGCTGTGCTCCACATGGGCATGACATCCAACAAGCTCTCTGTCCACATGAATGGCCACTGACTAACTTTGGTCAGGATACAGTTGGACCACCCAGTCGCTGAACATGCTATAGAACAAAACGTTCTTCACTTCAGAGACTGCTCCACAGCCTGTTTCATCAGTATCCTTCCTACCAACACCAGTTTTCTGAATTGGAAAGATGGGACCTCTCCCTGCAATATATCCTACATTCCTGTACCCTCCTGGACTCAACCATTGATAATCACTGTCCTTCACCCACCTATCCCCTTCCCTGCTCCCACTCGACCCTTACACAGCTTTCTATTCCACCACCCACCGTCTTTTTCCTTCTCACCCTTTTCCAATAACCCCCCCCCCCCCTCCCCCTCCCTCCCAACATCTAACTTCTGACTGCACCCAGCTGCCTACACTCTCCCCACCACGACCCTGTATGGTCCCAGAACCAGTACTTATGATCCCCACCTCTACCCGGTTATCCCTTCACCTCCTGTCCCAGCTTCCTCCTTACTCTCACCACCCACATTGCTTTTCCCACCAGGCTCGTAGTCTGTCCTCAGTGGCCAGAGACAGTAGTCTCCTGTGTGTGAGAGTCATGATAGTGAGAATATCTGCGTGTGTGTGTGTGTGTGTGTGTGTGTGTGTGTGTGTGTGTGTGTGTGTGTGTGTATTGTCATCTTCTGAAGGAATGTCTTTTGGTCAACAGCTTACATGCTTCGCAGTATTTTTATTGTGCTTGTCTGCAACTCAACATCTCCACTTTATGGTGTGTAGCACTGAATCCTTTTCATAATACAGTCATATTCCGTCCTGGAGTATCCACTGTTTGATTTTACATATAGCAAGTTGTACATAACAACTTCAAAATTAATATTTTGTAATATTGTAGTATTTGGAGATGATATGTCTGTTATCATAATAGTCTTCATATGTTACTCGTATGAATCACATTCTGTACTGTACACTTTCTTTGACAGTTGCTTTGATTAGCATGCTTTGATGTACAAATACTCATAATCTAGGCTACATAAAACTTTTCAATCTGTACTTTTTACAAAAGTTTCTTGTGTGGATGTCTAGGTAATACACCAATATTTCAACAAAGCCAGAAACAATGACCTTCACCTCTTAGCAACAAATAATTCTGAGCTAATAACAAGCACAAAATAGATACAGGGATTAGCAAACACAGGGTTGTCACAGTGAGACTGAATTTTGTAACCTACAAATTCTCCACAAATAAAGGAGAAATATACCTATTCAAAAAAGCAGATAAAATTCACTTGACTCCTTTGTGAGAGACAATCTCCAATCCTTCCAAATTAAAAATATAGGTGTAGACCAGATGTGGCTTGACTTCAAAGAAAATGTATTGGCAGAAATTGAGAGATATATACTAAATAAATCAACAAGCGATGGAGCTGTGTCTCCTTGGTACACATAAAATGTCAGAACACTGTTGCAGAAACAATGAAAAAAGGTGATAAATTCAAATGAATGCAAAATCTCCAACATTGGAAATCTTTTAAAGACACTTGAAATTTATCGTGGACTTCAATGCAAGATGCTTATAATAGTTTCCACAGCGAAAGTTTGTCTTGAAAACTGGCAAAAAATGCAAAGACAATCTGGTGGTATGTTGAAGTATGCTACCAGAAACACAAAGTTAATGCCTCCTCTATGCAACTACAGATGACAGTGCTGCCAAAGCAGAGTTACTAAACACAACCTTCCGAAATTCCTTCACCACTGAAGATGAAGTAAATTCCAGAATTTGAATCAAGAACAGCTGCCAACATTAATAACGTAGAAGCAGATATCCTCAGAGTAGTGAAGCACCTTAGACTACTTAACAAAAGCAAGTCTTCCAGTCCACACTGTACACCAGTTAGGTTCCTTTCAGAGTTTGTTGATACTTTAGCTTGATACTTAACAATCACATACAACCATTCGCTTGATGAATGATCTGTACCCAAAGACTGCCAAGCTGCACAGATCACACCAATATTCAAGAAAGGCAGTAGAAATAATCCACTAAATTACAGACCCATATCATTAACATCAACATGCAACAGAATTTTCGAACATATACTGTGTTCAAAAATTATCTATTGCCTCGAAATTACGGTCTATTGACACTCAGTCAACACAGATTTAGAAAACGTCATTCTTGTGAAACACAAATAGCTGTTTACTCACATGAATTGCTGAGTGCTATTGAAAAGGGATTTCAAATTGATTCTGTATCGCTAGATTTCCTGAAGGCTTTTTGTGGTGTCACCGCCAGACACCACACTTGCTAGGTGGTAGCCTTTAAATCGGCCGCGGTCCGCTAGTATACATCGGACCCGCATGTCGCCACTATCAGTGATTACAGACCGAGTGCCGCCACACGGCAGGTCTAGAGAGAATTCCTAGCACTTGCCCCAGTTGTACAGCCGACTTTGCTAGTGATGGTTCACTGACAAATTATGCTCTCATTTGCCGAGACGATAGTTAGTATAGCCTTTAGCTACGTCATTTGCTACAACCTAGCAAGGCGCCATTATCATTTGCTATTTATCTTGTGATGCATGTACCGTCAGACTGATGTTCACAAATTATGAATTAAAGTTAAGTATTCCAGCAGCTACCTACTTTTCTTTCTAGTATAACTCCTTTAACTGTTCCAGACCTCACGCCAGCCTGCGTGAGCTTAAACGCGTGCCTTTCGCCTACCCGTCACTGTGGATTGGCTGTCTTGCCAGTCCACAACACTTTTAACATTGTCCCACACAAGCGGCTTGTAGAGAAACTGCGTGATTATGGAATATCACCTCACTTATGTGACTGGATTTGTGATTTCCTGTCTGAGACGTCAAAGTTGATAGTAATTGATGGAAAATCATCAAGTAAAACATATGTGATTTCTGGCATGCCCCAAGGTGTGTTATAGGCCCTTTGCTGTTCTACATAAACAATTTAGAAGACAATCAGAGCAGCTGTTTTAGGTTGTTTGCAGATGATGCTGTCATTTATCAACTAGTAAAGTCATCAGAAGAACAAAACAAATTACAGGTAGAAAAATTGGCAATTGAAACTAAATAATGAACAGTGTGAGGTTATGCACATGAGTGCTAAAAAGAAGCCATTAAACTTTGGTTACATGATAAATCAGTCAAATCTAAAGTCTGTAAATTCAACCAAATACCTAGGAATTAAAATTACAAACAACTTAAATTGGAAGGAACACATAGAAAATGAAGTGAGAAAGGCTAACTGAAGACTGTGTTTTATTGGAAGGACACTTAGAAAACGTAACAGATCTACTGAAGTGACTGTCTACACTAAACTTCTCCATCCTCTTTTAGACTACTGCTGCATGGTGTGGGATCCTTACTAGATAGGACTTCTGGAGTGCATGAAGAAAGTTCAAAGAAGGACAGCACATTTTGTATTATTATGAAATAGGAGAGAGGGTGTCACTGAAAGGATACAGGATTTAGGGTGGACAACATTAAAACAAAGCCATTTTTTATTACGGCAGAATCTTCTCACAAAATTTCAATCACCAATTTTCTCCACCAAAAGCGAAAATATTTTTTGATGCCAACCTACATAGCGAGAAATAATCGTCATAATAAAATAAGGGAAATCAGAGCTCACACGGAAGGATACAAAGAGTTCATTTTTTCCATGCACTGTATGAGATTGGATTTGGGAGAGCTGTAATTACATAATCGACTATTATGTAACAGTAAATTTTCCTTAGGTTGTCATTACATCATCACTTGAAACTTGAGTTTCACTGGCCAACTGGTTAATGCCCTTATAGCACAGTCAAAGAATGTCCAAGGTACATTTCATAGTTACTTCAAAGAAAAAAGGGTTCTTATACACACTAGCTTTGCTTCAGTGGCAACAACATAGTGTTTGTGGGACAATTGTCAAGCTGTGTTTATGATCTGTCAACTGTCATTTAAATCAGTTCACGCACAATTACTGTATACCCTTCTTCATAAACTGTACTCGCATGCTCATTTTAGCATTGAAAAATCAGTAACATTTTCTCTTTCTTTGTTGCTCCACATATTTAGATAAACCTCTCTCATAACAGTTCCATAAAAACTAATTGAACAGTACCACCCTGAATCCTCAGGAATTCTGTTCAACGAGCTAATGTGTGGAGCAAGTAGCTCTTTCTTACTCAATGGAAAATATATTAAACAAAACACTAAGACCAATATTCAGAAAACCAGTATATGGCTGTGAAGAAAGATCAAATGTAAGACTGCAAACCACATCACACCAACCTCTATGACAAATCCCACCTGTACCAAGCTTGGTGCAGCTTTACACACAGGCTACACTACCTACTAAACCAATAATTATCATCATTCAAATGTACTCCACATTAGAGTCGCTTGTTACATTCATTAATCTGCTTTATATTTTTAGATTTTCAGAAGGCTTTTGACACCATTTCTCATAGACAACTTCTAATCAAATTTTGTGCTTATCGAGTATCATACCAGTTATGTAACTGGATTCATGGTTTCCTGTCAGAATGGTCAAGTTCATGGTAATTGATGAAAAGACATCAAGTAAACTAGAAGTAATGTCTGTTGTTCCCTGAGGAAATGTTATATGCCCTCTGGTGTTTCTGATCTACATAAAAGATTTAGGAGATGATCTGAAAACACTTCTTACATTGTTTGCAGATAATGTTGTCATTTAATACCCTGTAAAGTCATCAGATGATCAAAACTTATTGCAAAATTATTTAGACAAGATATCTGCATGGTGCTAAAAGAGCCATCTGACTCTAAACAGTGCAAAATGTGAAATCACCCACATGAGTACTAATAGGAATCTGCTACACTTTCGTTGCATGATAAATCACACAAATCTAAAGACTGTCAATTCAACTAAATACTTAGGGAGTACTATTACCAATAGCTTAAACTGGACTGATCACATGAATAATGCTGTGGGGAAAGCAAACCAAAGAATTTTTTTGTCCTAGTCGATATGTGGAAAGTGCTTATGGGACTAAACTGCTAAGGTCATTGGTCCCTAGGCCTACATACTACTTAATCTAAATTAAACTAACCTACACTAAGGAAAACACACTCCCATGCCTGAGGGAGGACTCGAAACTCCGATGGGGGTAGCCGTGCGAACTGTGGCAAGGCGCTGCAGATCGCATGACTATCCTGCACAGCCCAAAGTCTTTGATTTATTGGCAGAACACTTAGAAAGTACTGGTATGCGGTGTGGGATATGCATCATATTGATCTGACGGAGGTCATGGAAAAAGTTCAAAGAAGGGCAGAACATTTTGTATAATCACAAAATAGAGGAGAGAGTGCCATGGGAGATTATATGAGAATTAGAGTGACAGTCGTTAAAACAAAGGCCTTTTCAATTGAGGCATGATCTTTTCATGAAATTTCAATTATTAACCTTCTCCTCAATGTGTGAAAATATTTTGTTGCTGCCCGTCTACATAGGGAGAAACGATCATCAAAATAGAATAAGAGAAATTAGAGCTCATACGGAAGGTGTCCATGTTACGTGTGTGTTGTTTGAGACTGTAACAGTAGAGAAATAGCTTGAAAGTGGTTTGATGAACCCTCTGTGAACTGCAGACTAAACAGCCTGAGTTGACAATGTGCCAGACTATATTATAAAAGTATCAGCTGAACAGATACTCGCACCCTGCTAGATATATGCAATTCTTCACTATCAAGTAGTATTTTCCCACAACAGTTAAAAACTGCAAAAGTTGTACCCCTTTACAAAAAGGGCAATAGGCAGCAGATGGTCAACTTTAGGCCTGTGTCACTCCTCTCAGGTTTTTCAAAAATCATTGAAAAACTAGTTCTGCCACAATTAACTGATTTCTTTAACAAAAAAAATATGATCTCAGGATGTCAGCATGGCTTCAGACCTCAGTGCAGTACTGAAACAGCCACTTTTAGCCTCATAAATCGTATTTTAAATTCAGTGGATAGCCACAAAAATGTTTCGCGGATTTTCCTGGATTTAACAAAAGCATTTGATTTAATAGACCATGAAATTCTCCTAAGAAAGTTAGAGTGGTATGGTGTAAGAAGCCTGCCAAACCAGTGGCTGAAATTATACCTAGAAAATCGCTCTCAGATAACAGAGGTAAAACACATGGGCAAAAACGAACTCCAAGATTATCAATTGAAACCTTCCACATTAACCCACAGTGCACCACAAGGCTCAATTTTAGGTCCCTTTCTCTTCTTAATTTTCATAAACGACTTCCCCTTACACATTCAACACACTGAACCAATGCTATTTGCAGATGACACAAGCATATTAATTGAAGGGGAAAACGAAATGACTCTAAGTTTAGATGCTAAAGTCACAAATGAAAATGTCACACTGTGGTTTATGAGGAATAAATTACTGGTAAACCCTCAAAAAACCGTCGTCTTGCACTTCCATACACAACAAAATAAAAACCCCGCAAAACCAAACATGTCTATGGAAAACCAAAGAATTAACAGTGTCACTGAAACAAAATTTCTTGGCGTCTACTTACAAGACAATCTTAAATGGAATTCCCACATCCCATCATTAAATTCCAAACTATTGAAAATGGCTTATGCGTTTAGGATTATATGGAACAACACACGTCCTGAAACAGTTAGAGCGGTGTATTACACTTGCATACACTCCCTATTGAGATATGGCATCATATTCTGGGGAAATTCTCCTCATAGCATAACAACATTCCGGAAACATAAAAAGATTGTGAAGATAATGAAAAATGCTAACAGCCGAAAATCATGCAAACCATTCTTTCAAGAACTGGGAATTCTACACCTACCATGTATCTATACTCTAGAAGTTGTCATGTACCTAAAAAAAAGCATGCTAAAAATTGGAATGTATTTATTCAAAATAAATCTGTACATGAACGCCATACAAGGGCAAATAGTGACATACACAGACATCATTGTTATACCATACTGTGCAAGAAAGGTGTATATCACTTAGGTTCTCACTTTTGTTTAATAAGCTGCCAAGCAACTTAAAGGCCATGAACAAAATCCATAGCTTTAAAAAATCTGTAACTTCATATCTCTTGGAAAACTGTTTTTACTCAGCAACACAGTATCTTGAAAAATAAGTTAATTTCAGTTATAGCAATATAAAAATGTAATGTAACAATATACCAATATAACAATGTAACAATTTATAAATGTAATGTATACAATCAATGTAACAGTACATTAATGTAGTGTCGTTTTGTCCAACATCTAAGGTATCGTATGTGTACCTCAAAGATTCAGGACGTAAATAAATAAATAAATAAATAAATTATGAAGATGTAGATGTAGGAAATGGTGATCTTAAGACTGGCAGATGGGTATCATTCTTTCTACATAAATCACAGAATAATACTTATCTACTACAGACAATAATACGTAAAAATTCCAGTTGACACTGTGTTCCTAATATTATGCACACTAATTCCACGAAGAATAATATTTCCATAAATCTTGATGAGGACAAATTCCTTTACTTCAATGATTATTCGGGTATCCTAGTAAATATCCACAAGGATTTGAAATCCTTAGAATGACAAGAGGTCCCATATGCAAAAGCTGCCACTTTTTGTTCCTTGCAGGGTGAGGGAGTGGCCATGTACGTAAAAATCTGTATTCCATTTCAGTCCATAGATGTATCACGGCACATTTGCATGTTGTGGCAGAGCAGTTGATTCACTTTATAGGACATACCAGAAATTAATTATGTGTGGTGACTTCAATATAAGTCTTTATATGATGGTGCATTGAAAGGATGTTGGTAGATCTGGTGCAGATTGTGTTTTTTCCAACTAGAGTGCAAGAGAACAGTTGCACAGCCAAAGACAATATTTTGATTCATTCTTCATTACTAGATGGGCATTCTGATAGTAAAAGGGTGAATGGCCTTTCAGACCATGATGCACAAATTTTAACACTAAAAGGCTTTTGTACTCAAACAAATGTCACATGTAATTACAAACTATGTAGGAAAGTTAATCTAACAGCAATAGAGAGTTTTTTAAACCTTGTCAAGGAACAAGAGTGGCAGGATATTTATAGTGCAAATAACATGGGTGACAAATATAATGCTTTCCTCAACACATTTCTCATGCTCTTTGAGAGTTGCTTTCCATGAGAACATTCTGAATGGGATGAAAGGCAGCCCAGGTGGCTGACTAATGGATAAGGATATCATGTAGAACAAAGCAGGAGTTATATCAATATGTTAGAAGTAGTCACAATTAAGCTACAGTAGTTCATTAAAAACAGTACTGTAAGATGCTTGAAAATGTTATTAGGAAGGCAAAGAGTATGTGGTATGTAAATAGAATAGCTAATTCACAGGATAAAATTAAAACCATATGATCAGTTGTGATGGAAGTGTCTGGTCAGCAGCACAAGTTCGACGATATAAAGTCGGTTCATAGTAAAAATATTTCTGTTACTGATAAATGAGATATATATACATATTCAGGGGCAGATGTGGACTCTGACCACAATCTATTGGTTATGAACTGTAGATTAAAACTGAAGAAACGGCAAAAAGGTGGGAATTTAAGGAGACAGGACCTGGATAAACTGAAAGAACCAGAGGTTGTACAGAGTTTCAGGGAGAGAATGAGGGAACAATAGACAGGAATGGGGGAAAGAAATACAGTAGAAGAAGAATTGGTAACTTTGAGGAATGAAATAGTGAAGCCAACAGAGGATCAAGTAGGTAAAAAGATGAGGGCTAGTAGAAATCCTTGAGTAACAGAAGAGATACTGAATTTAATTGATGAAAGGAGAAAATACAAAAATGCAGTAAATGAAGCAGGCAAAAAGGAATATAAACGTCTCAAAAATGAGATCGACAGGAAGTGCAAAATGGCTAAGCAGGGATGGCTAGAGGAAAAATGTAAGGATGTAGAGGCTTATCTCACTAGGGCCTACAGGAAAATTAAAGAGACCTTTGGAGAAAAGAGAACCACTTGCATGAATATCAAGAGCTCAGATGGAAACCCAGTTCTAAGCAAAGATGGGAAAGCAGAAAGGTGGAAGGAGTATATAGAGGGTCTATACAGGGGCAATGTTCTTGAGGACAATATTATGGAAATGGAAGAGGAGGTAGATGAAGATGAAATGGGAGACATGATACTGTGTGCAGAGTTTGACAGAGCACTGAAAGACCTAAGTCGAAACAAGGCTCCAGGAGTAGACAACATTCCATTTACTGACCGCCTTGGGAGAGCCAGTCCTAACAAAACTCTACCATCTGGTGAGCAAGATGTATGAGACAACGCGAAATTCCCTCAGACTTCAAGAAGAATATAATAATTCCAATCCCAAAGAAAGCAGGTGTTGACAGATGTGAAAATTACCGAATTATCAGTTTAATAAGTAACAGCTGCAAAATACTAACGCAAAGTCTTTACAGACAATTGGAAAAACTGGTAGAAGCCAACAACGGGTAAGATCAGTTTGGATTCTGTAGAACTGTTGGAACACATGAGGCAATACTGACCCTATGACTTATTTTAGAAGAAAGTTCAAGCGAAGGCAAACCTACGTTTCTAGCATTTGTAGACTTAAGAGTAAGCTTTTGACAAAGTTGACTGGAATACTCTCTTTCAAATTCTGAATGTGGCAGGGGTAAAACACGGGGAGCGAAAGGCTATTTACAATTTGTACAGAAAGCAGATGACAGTTATAAGAGTCAAGGGACATGAAAGGGAAGCGGTGGTTGGGAAGAGAGTGAGACAGGGTTGTAGCCTCTCCCTGATGCTATTCAATCTGTATATTGAGCGAGCAGTAAAGGAAACAAAAGAAAAGTTCGGAGTAGGTATTAAAATCTATGGAGAAGAAATAAAAACTTTGAGGTTCGCCGATGACATTGTAATTCTGTCAGAGACAGCAAAGGACTTGGAAGATCAGTTGAACGGAATGGACAGTGTCTTGAAAGGAGGGTATAACATAAACATCAACAAAAGCAAAACGAGGATAATGGAATGTAGTCAAATTAAGTCGGGTGATGCTGAGGGAATTAGATTAGGAAATGAGACACTTAAAGTAGTAAAGGAGTTTTGCTATTTGGGGAGCAAAATAACTGATGATGGCCGAAGTAGAGAGGATATAAAATGTAGACTGACAACGGCAAGAAAAGCGTCTCTGAAGAAGAGAAATTTGTTAACATCGAGTATTGATTTAAGTGTCAGGAAGTCGTTTCTGAAATTATATGTATGGAGTGTAGCTATGTATGGAAGTGAAACATGGACGATAAATAGTTTAGACTAGGAGAGAATAGAAGCTTTCGAAATGTGGTGCTACAGAAGAATGCTGAAGATTAGATGGGTAGATCACATAACTAATGAGGAGGTATTGAACAGAATTGGGCAGAAGAGGAATTTGTGGAACAACTTGACTAGAAGAAGGGATTGGTTGGTAGGACATGTTCTGAGGCATCAAGGGATCACCAATTTAGTACTGGAGGGCAGCGTGGAGGGTAAAAATCGTAGAGGGAGACCAAGAGATGAATACACTAAGCAGATTCAGAAGGATGTAGGCTGCAGTAGGTATTGGGAGATGAAGAAGCTTGCCCAGGATAGAGTAGCATGGAGAGCTACATCAAATCAGTCTCAGGACTGAAGACCACAACAACAACAACATATACATATACAAATATATACAGTATGCAACAATCAGTTTCTGAGCATTACTTGTGATTTAAATAAACATTTAGTTTCTACAGTGAATCATATCACTCTCTTGACAAATGTCTTTCCGAGATTGATGTATGAAATACATCTGTGATACAGATAAGGGGGAGACTGAGTCAGTAATCAAATCACTGAAGACTAAGGACCCATATGGATATGATGGAGTGCCTAGCAGAATATTGAACTACTGTGCTGCATATGTTAGCCTTGCATTTAGCCACATTTGTAATTTTCCCTTTAGGAATGGTCAGTTCACTGAACGAGTAAAGAACTCAGTAGTGAAGCTGCTTTATAAAAAGGGAGAAGGAGATAATGTAGATAATTTTAGACCTATTTCTGTACCATCAGTGTTTGCTAAAGTTACTGAAAAGTTTGTGTATATAAGGATAATTGATAATTTTCTATCACACGATTGGTATCAGATGTACAGTTCGGCTTTAGAAGTCCTTTAAGAACTGAAGATGTTATATTCCCTTTTTCCCTGTGAGGTACTGGATGGGTTAAAGAAAAGGTTTTGAATGCTAGGCATATTTTTTGATTTAACTAAGCATTTGATTGTGTTGATCACAAAATATTGTCTGGAGCTATAAGTGCACAGAGCCAATTAGTTAAGTACCAGGTGCAGGTGGAGATTTGTAAGGAGGGCGAAGCCATAGTGAGCTCGTTCCTCATTGTTAAAGGGTTAAAGGTGGTCTGCATTCTGGGAGTAGATTTTCTCCGTGAGAGGGACGCAGTGATCGACCTCTCCTCGGGAAAACTAAGCATAGTTAATAAAGGTAGGAGGATTGAGTTGTCTATGATGAAATCGAAGGAGGTACTTGTGCCATGTTGCAACTGAATTAATATCAAATGTAGGAACCCCTGGGTACTACACAGCAATGATTATTCACCTGTGACAGATCTCTATTATCCGAGTATAGAAGATAGAAATTTTGAAACAAATGTTCATGCATTTCAGACCAAAGTACAGGAATCTGAAAGTTTAAGCAACATACAAAAGCAACAGTTGACGCAGCTGCTATCAGAATATACAATGGTATTTACCGACTGACCAGGAATAGTCAAAGGGTACCACTATCACATAGAGGTGATGCCCCACAAAACATACTGTCGCGCATCTTACTCCATCCCTTGGTCGAGGAGGGAAGTAGTGGCTAAAGAGATTCGGAAGATGTTAGAGTGGGATATTATTGAGCCCTCTTTCTCTCCATACGGTAGTCCTCTTGTAGCAGTGGCGAAAGCCAACAGAAAAATCCGGCTAGTGTTAGATGCACGGGACATCAATAAAATTATTATACCAGTCAGAACTTGTCCAGAAAATTTAGATGAGCAGATACAAAAATTCCACGGACTGCAGTACTTGACCTCGGTCGATCTTAAAAGTTCGTACTGACAAATCCCACTTACACCAGAATCAAGGAAGTACACAGCCTTCATATTCGGAGGGCGAAGTTACCAATTCAAGGTACTTCCCTTCGGATTGAATGTAAGTGCTGGAGTATTTATTACTGCACTAGACATGGTACTGGGTCCAGACTTGTTAGAAAAAATCACAGTATATGTTGATGACCTTGTAATCGCTACTGCTACTTGGGACGAACATATGGAATTGCTGCATAGAGTATTAGAGAAATTTAAGCAAGCAGGTGTGACAGCAAATTTAGAAAAGTCAAAATTCGGACGCAATAAAATTAAATTTCTAGGCCACCTTATCACGCCGCTTGGTATCAGCCCAGATAACAAAAAACTAGAGGCGATCCGCGAATTTCCGAGCCCCCGAACTAAGAGACAATTGAAAGCGTTCATTGGACTTACGTCTTTTTTCAGAAGGTTCGTACCTAATCAGTTGTTAAATAACGCGTCATTGTTAAATCTACTACGAAAAAATGTGCAGTGGGTTTGGATTGACAAATGTCAGCAAGCTTTCGAAGCAATTAAAACCGCCCTGCTGAATGCAAATATTTTGCAGCACCCGGATCTATCAAAAAATTTCTGTCTTGCGACGGACTCGTGTTCCTATGGCTTGGGAGCATGCCTGTTCCAGTGGGAGGAAGGCAACGACCCGGCAACAATAAAGATTATTGGCTTTGCCAGTAGGACTTTAACTAGCTGCGAGAGAGCCTACTCGGCAACCGAACTGGAAGCGCTCGCCGTAGTATGGGCTGTAAAAAAGTTCAATTACTATCTATATGGGAAGGAGATTAAAGTGTATAGTGACCACCAGGCGTTAAGTTTTTTGATGTCATGCAAGCTATTCCATACCCGACTAAGGAGATGGATGCTTACCTTACAAGAATACCGAATAAAGATTATGTACATAAAAGGCCAAGATAACATAGTAGCGGATGCTTTGTCGCGACTGCCGGTAGGATTACCGGAGTTAGCAGAAATGTTAGAACAATCCGCCGAGTATAAAGTGCTTTTAGTATGAGACAATGCTTACAGGAAGGATTTTCTATATATATGTAAAAATATGTTTGAACTACAGAGATCAGACCCGACGTGGGCAAAAATCATTAACAATATTGAAAGTGGTGCCAACAATGGAGATGAGCAGGGTTTTAAAATTGTGGACAATATTTTGTATCATAAACTTAGCACGAAAGAAGACCGCTGGGCAGTATGCATACCTAACCAGTCCGTAAAAGTCATAATATGGCACACGCACTTGGCAAGGGGCCATGCAGGGATTGGGAAGTGCGCAGAAATCATGGCGAGATACTGCTACTTTCCCTGAATGAAACACCAAATTCAGGTAACAGTTAGGACTTGCGCTATATGCCAGAAAGCAAAACACTATTATAGGTCCACAAAATTTGAACTACATCCCATAGTTCCACTCCGGCCGCTTCAATTAGTATCTTTGGATGTAGCAGGTCCCTATCCCATGGCCAGAGGAGGTATGAAATATATACTGGCCATGTACGATATTTTTTCCAAATACTTGGTAATTTATTGTATAAAATCAGCTACTGCCGAAACCATAGTCAGACGGATCAATCAAGAATACTTACCTCAAGTGGGGAAACCTGAAGCCATAACGACTGACAATGCCACTTATTTCACGGGTTGCACTTGGAAAAATTACCTATTAGAACGAGGTATACAGCATATTCTGGTATCCCGGTTCCATCCAGAAGCAAGTTTAGTCGAAAGAACATTCAGAGAATTGAATCAGTTCCTTAGAATTTACATAGAGAACCGACACACAAAATGGCCTGAGTTGGTAGCTAGATTTGTAGAGATACACAATTTAACACCCCATTCAAGTATAGGATACCCACCGGTAAAGATATTGAAAGGGGTTAATGAGACACAGAATGAATGGCTCACGCCTTTACCGAGACTACCAGCCAGGGCAGAAACAAGAGAGGAAAAGATAAAAAAGATATGGGACAACCTAACCAGCTGTGCTGCAAAGAGAAAAAAGAAGTACGACCGAGGTGTAACTAACAAACAGAAATACAATGTAGGGGACATGGTGCTTATGCGTAACCACCCCAAATCCTCAGCCACCCTAAAGCAAAATAGTAAGTGGCAATTGGTATATTCAGGGCCCTTTGAAGTAATAAAGGTGCCACACGAATGTAGCTATTTGTTAGCACATCCCCAGACGGGGAAAATAAAAGGACTATATCGACGTAAAGATGTAAAATTATTTATTCAGTGACGTGTCAGATGTAAATAGTAGTAGTTATGAGAAGATTTCAATTGTGTTTTAGAGGATAAGTATGTTAGTTGTAAGAAAGAATTTGTGTGTAATTAAACCTTGAGGAAGTAGAATCAGTAAACTGAGCAATAGCATGCAAATGGAAGACTCTGTTTACAGACAATTAGTGTCATTAAAATACTATATGCTCATCAAGCAATGAACAATCTTTTTGTTGATAAAATAAGGATTAATTTCTTGAATCATTTTTCATTTGTAGTAAGTAAGTGCAATTAATGATGAAATCTCATATAGTAATGTAACAGATGTAATTGTGTTAGAATTAAGGAACCCTGAGAGAGAGTCTCTACTGGCCAAAAAATTGACTTTGTAGTACGAAACAATTATGTGATGTAATGTTACTGCCAATAGTGATCTGAGAACGACAATGGAGCAGAATTCAATCAAAAACAAACCCATTCCATGTAACCTACACTTTGTATGTATCGATGCTTCAACTGAAGCTTGTGTACTTGGTACACGTCCTTGAATATTCATTACGCGGTACGCGAATCAAGTCAATCAACGCGGAAACTACACTGTAGTCCTGTAGGACAGATCATTAAAAATAATACTAGTACTAAATGAAGTATTTATTGAGCAATATGCCCAAGTCAAGCTGTCATTCACATGGTAAAATCTGTTTGCTAGATGGGTGATAACCTGGCATGCTACACCGAAAAAGGAAAAGAAAGCTATGTACCAAAAATCACACACCTTTAAATAATTACAAAAAAGCCATATATGCCTAGTAATAGTATTAAAAGTGTGTAATGACAAGGTAAACACAATGGACTCAATGTAGATGAGAGTGATTATACTAAGAACATTTGATATGCATTTAAAATAAACTGTGTGCATAAACAATCTCGGAAAGGACAGAATATTGTGAGTAGTAGGGACAGAAAATGACTGTTGTATCTGCACCAATATATACGTCGGTATAAGTCAAGTGTTGAGTGACTAACTGTCATAGTGCAGTGCTCAACGAACAATATACTGTGTGTAAAAATGGTAGTTAGGGATCCGTTCGGAGACGATGCAAACAAACATCGCTCGACGGAAACATTTAGTGTGTGTGAACCGAAACATTTTCGCGTGTTGAGAGACGCTCTGGCAGCGTATCAACCATGAGAACAAGTGAAAGTGTGTAGTACAACGTGCGTGTGACGAACCCTGAATACCAGTGTCACAATGCGATTCACTTGTGAAGCCACAAGAAACTCGTTATCACGCCAAAACATCCTGTGCATACCAGCGAAACGACGGCTTACTGAACAATAAACACTTTTAACCAAGTTGCAGACATATTTAAAGACGGTCTTTAAATATGTCTGCTTGTGTCTGTATGTGTGGATGGATATGTGCGTGTGTGCAAGTGTATACCTGTCCTTTTTTCCCCCTAAGGTAAGTCTTTCCGCTCCCGGGATTGGAATGACTCCTTACCCTCTCCCTTAAAACCCACTTCCTTTCGTCTTCCCCTCTCCTTCCCTCTTTCCTGATGAGGCAACAGTTTGTTGCGAAAGCTTGAATTTTGTGTGTATGTTTGTGTTTGTTTGTGTGTCTATCGACCTGCCAGCGCTTTCGTTCGGTAAGTCACCTCATCTTTGTTTTTATATATAATTTTTCCCACGTGGAATGTTTCCTTCTATTATATTAACAGTACAAAAAAAAAGATAATTTACCTTCGTAATATAATAGGAATCTTGCTGTGCTTAGCTCTGGTCTGGCTAACCTTATAGTAAAAAACGTATTTTTCTCCGATAATAGTCTCATGTTCTTGTGCTAGTCGTGGTACTTATTGGTATTTTACTGATAACAAAAATCCACTGCAAAATTTTGTTGTTGAACAATCATTGTGAACTGTAACATCAGTATTCATAACAAAGTAATTTTCATTAACATTTTCAATAACTATAAAGTAGGGAAGAGATGTTGAGTTTTGTAGTGAGTCCTTTAACAGAAATCCAGATACAGAACAATAAGAATACAAAATAATCTGTTTTGTTGAGAATTAATGATTATATAGAACTTCATGGCACAGCATTACTAAAAGGTATTTCGCGGCTCTTTTTGTATATGCGTTGTTACGCAAATAATAATAATAATAATAATAATAAAACAAAATAAACAGAAAAGAGCTTACAAAGCGAAAAACTCTAGTAAAACACAAATACGCTTCCAACTACAAATGAGTACAGTGGCAAAAGACATGAAATGGAGAATATGGGATGGCCACTGAGAGCTACAAAGCCATTAGCTACATATTACAATTGACACATATATAATGATGATGATATCTACTGCTGATGAGTGTCAGAGTCTGTGAAGCTGGGAGTTGCAGGATGTGATAAATGTAATAAATAACAGAGATGCTGAGTCTCAGATAGGCACAACAAAAAGATTTTCACACTTAAAGCTTTCAGCCAATGGCCTTTGTTAACAATAGACACATATACATTCATGAACACACTCACGTAAATGCAACTCCCATGCACGACTGCAGTCTCAGGCAACTGAAACCACACTGCGAGCACCAGTGCTGCTGCTCTCAGTGTAGTTTCAGTTGCCTGAGACTGCAGTCATGTATGTGAGTTGCATTTGAGTGACTGTGTATGTGAATGTATGTGTGTCTATTGTTGACAACTGCTGAAAGCTTTGAGTGTGAAAATCTTTTTGTTGTGCCTATCTGTGGCTCAGCATCTGCACTATATGGTGAGTAGCACCTTTCCTTCTCAAAATATTGTTAAATTCCATCCTGGATTTTCCATTGTTTGCTAATAAATAACAGAAACATACGTAAACTTGCTATAACCACAACTGGTGATTTATATCATTCACTAAATGCTACATTTGTTGGTGATATAAATTATTGAACACCGACATATCAAAACACAATTCAAATATACAATTCATATTTCTCACATATATTACTGTATTAATGAAAAAGGAAACAAAATAACTCATAAACCTTGACATGTAAATTGTAAATGTGTTATTACACAACAGCACCACAAAATTGTTTGCCCCTTATATTACATGAAGCATCAAGAAAGTAGGTTTTATCTCATGAGGAAAAATATGCCAACAAAACACAAGCTATTCCATACAATAAGCACACTCATACCAACACATGTAGACAGAGCAATAGATGCACTCTACATCCTAGCTACATAAACTCAGTGACTATCATCTTAGACAGAACTCCCTGTATAGTATTAACATCTCAAATTACATGAAGAACAAAGAAAGAAAAAGACCTTGCATGAAGAAAGATGTCCCTAATATAACAGATCAGTACTGTTCAATAACCACAAATAGCTTAATTCGATGCTCACAAAGTAATATAATGCAACCTTATCACATAACTCAATTACACATTTTTACACAATACAAAATTAAAAATACCAGTCCATCAAATTACAGAAGAACTAGGAAAGGGGATTTCCACAGGTGAGAAAAAAGACGAAACTTTACAAAGACTCTTGTAATCTCAGTGTCTTCCAATAACGAATGAGTACATTGACAGAAGACATCAAATGTGGGATATGAAATGGCCACTGAGACCTACAATGCCATTATATCATGACAACTGCTATTAATGAGTGTTTCTCACAAGAACAAAACATGTGTCAGTCAATGGAAAATCCAGGATGGAATGCAACAATATTATGAGAAGGAAATTTGCTACTCACCATATAGCAGAGATGGTTAGTCACAGACAGGCAGATATAGCATCTCCACTATATCATGAGTAGCAACTTTCCTTCTCATTATATCGTAACATTCCATTCTGGATTTTCCACTGTTTGATTTTTGCTTGACAGCTATTCTCCAATCCTGACCCTGTTTTCCTTCGTTACTAATTTCTTTTGCAGGACTATACTCAGTGTCAATCCTTCTTTCTCTTCTTTCTGAAGGCTTTAATGGCCACAAGCTTTGTTCATGGATGGAATAAATTATCAGACACTGAGATTACAAAATAAAATAAATTCAGAAGATACATAGTTCTTACATACATTACTGTATTACTGAAAAAGGGAAAAAAACTACTCATAAGTCTTACAGTGTGAATTCTAATTATGTCATCACACAAAATTGCACCCAAAAATTGTCATTGTGGACCTCACATTGAAAAGATGTTGTCTGCAACACAGTTACATGCTGTTAACCACTGAGAAAGCCCTATGCAACAGAAAGCAGCTCTGTTTATATCCATAATCATAAACAATAGTATGTACTGTTTAAAATGGCTGAATAACCTCCACAGTATATTGTCTATATGAGCACAATCAACTTTCTACCAATAATTACAATACAATAGTCTTCCTACAATGACACTGCTTGGGTTAAATTACTTACCCCTAATATTACATGAAGAATCAAGAAAGTAAGTTTTGTCTCATGAAGAAACATGTCCCTACAAAACAAATTTACTATGTACAACAAGCAGACTCATACCAACACATTTGCCCACAGCCATAGATACACTCTATATAACCTAGCCACATAAATTCAATGACTATCACCTCACAGGCAACTCACTGTAAAGTACTAACAACTTAAATGACAGGATGAACAAGAGAGAAAAAGACCGTACATGTAGAAAGATGTCCCTAATATACAAGACCAAGACTATTCAATAACTACACATCAAATTGCTCAACTGGACACTGGAAAAGTAACACAATGAAACCTTATCACATAATTGAATTACAAATTTTTACAGAATATAGAATTAAAATACTGGTACCTCAAATTACATGAATAATCAAGAGGGAAAATTTCCAAACATAAAGAAAGAAGATGAACCTACACAAATAATGACTCTAGCACAACACAAGCATGCTTACAACCACACAAGAGCACAGTGACAAAAGACGTGAATGAAGGTTACGGGGCAGTCATGTGAGCTACAAAGCCATTAGCTACAAATTAATATTAATGTGTATATGGTGATGACACCTACACTGATGAGTGTTTCCCACATCAACAAAGATAAGTAGACCTTCAGTGCCTGTGAAACTGGGAGTTGCAAATGTGATAAATATAATAACAAATATGTACATAAACCTGCTATAAAAATATGGTGACTTATATAACTCACTAAGTGCTATGTTCATCAGTGGAATAAATTATGTCACACTGAGATATCAAAACAGAAGTAATGCAAATCATACATCTTTCTTACATGTATAATTGTATTATTGGTAAATAAAACAAAATAACTGATAAATACAAATATGTGAATTCTAACTATGTCAGTACACAAAAAAAGTGATCATTGTGGACATCACATACTGAAACACTGTGGTCTGCAACAAAGCTAATGGCTTTGAAACTCTGAGAGAGTCATATTGCAGAGAACACACAACTGTATATCTATATCTCTAGAGTTGCGAAGAACTCTGTGTGCTATTTACATTACAATTTTTTTTTCAATAACAACACCGCACAAGGTAAACTGATTACCTCAATATTACATGAAGAATAAAGAAAGAAAATTTTGCACCAAGAAGAAAATTGTCCCTACTCTATACAGCATGCACAATCACAGGAAGAGATGTGGATACAGAAATAGATACATTCAACAATGTAGATGTATAAACTTGATCCCAGTCATTTTACACACTACTCACCAAGAGATAGGAAATCTTACAAGAAGAAAGATAACCCTAAATATGACGGCTGGCTGAAAAGTAATGCCTCCACCTCCATAACTCTTCAACATTTGGCAGCATTGGTATTTGCCATGTACTGGTTTGTTCCATAGCCTCTTCTCTACAGCTCCAGTTGGCGGGAAGCCTTAGCATTGAACAGTTGTGTTGTTACAGTGTAAAGTATGGAACCATGAGCAGACAGTTAGTCAATGCAATTTATGCAATGTGCAGTCACTGAATTCTTGACAGCAGAAGGTGTTACCCCAAAGGAGATTCATCAGAGCAAGAAAGCAGTTTAAGGTGACTGTGTTGATGTGAGTACTGTACGTCATTTGGTCTGTAAGGAAAAGGGAAATGTTTTCCTGCAGCATGACAATGCCAAACCACACTCCTCACGTGCCACCACAGCAGAACTTGAGAGTCTGAATCTCACCACCGTATGGCATCCTCCATACAGTCCAGATTTAGCACCATCTGACATCCATCTGTTCTTGATAATGAAAGACCATTTGTGGGGACATCATTATGCTTCTGATGAAGAGCTTGAGAGAACTGTGAGACTGTGGTTGTGGAAGCACAGTGTTGACTACTTCCGTGATGGCTTCAGAAAACTTATTCATCATTGGCAGAAATATATCCAATTGGCTGGTGATTATGTGGAAAAGTGAATATTGATAATTAAAGATCACATTCAAAGGATTATTTCTGCATTTGATTTATTAAAATATTCCCATCCAAACCCAATTAACAAATGTGGAGGCATTACTTCTCATTCAAGCCTCATACAAGATAACTACTATTCAAATGGAACACATCAAACAGCTCAATTGGACACTAATAAATCAACATGATGCAACTTTATCACACAGTTCAATCAGAAACTTTTTACACAATACAGAATCAAAAATACCAATCCCCTCAAATCACATGATGAATCAAGAAAGAAGATTTCCATATGTGAACAGGGAAGATGACACTTCGCAAACAAAGACCCTAGTACAACACAAACATGCTTTCAGCTACACATGAGTACACTGACATGAAAGAAATGGAATGTAGGATATGGGATGGTCCTTGAGCACTACAAATCCATTCGCTACATGTTAAAATTAATAGATATTTGGTGATGAAACCAACTGTCAATGAGTTTTTTTCCACATGAATAAACATGAGTACAACTTCAGATTCATGAAAACTGGGAGTTGCAGCATGTAATAAATGACAGAAATGTAAGTGAACTTGCTATAAGCAACTGGTGATTTATATAACTCACTAAATGCTACATTCGTGGATGGTATAAATTATTGGACACTGAGATATCATAACAGAATTAATACAAAGGATACATATTTCTTGCATATACACTGAAGAGCCAAAGAAACTGGTACACCTACCTAATATTGTGAAGTTCCGAATCACATGGTACAGACTGAACTAATGTCTGAAGTACTGCTGGAAGGAACTGAACTGACTCCCTGAAACCTGCAGGGCTGTCCATAAATCCAGAAGAGTATGAAGTGGTAGAGATCTCTTCTGAACAGCACATTGCAAGGCATCCCAGATATGCTCAATAACGTTCATGTCTGGGGAGTCTGGTGGGCAGCAGAAGTATTTAAACTCGAAAAGAGTGTTCCTGGAGCCATGGTGTAGCAATTCTGGATATTTGGGGTGTTCCATTGTCTTGCTGTAATTGCCCAAGTACATTGGAATGCTCAATGGACATGAATGGATGCATGTGATCAGACAGGATGTTTACATACAAGTCACCTGTCAGAGTCATTTCTAGACATGTCAGGGGCCCCACATCACTCCAACTGCACATGCCCCACACCATTACAGAGTTTCTACCAGCTTGAACAGATCCCTGCTGACATACAGGGTCCATGGATTCATGAGGCTGTCTCCATACCTGTACACATCCATCTGCTTGATACAATTTGAAAGGAGACTTGTTTGACCTGGCAACATGTTTCCAGTCATCAATAGTCCAATGCCAGGGTTGATGGGCCCAGACAAAGTGTAAAGCTTTGTGTGGTGCAGTCATCAAGGGTACACAAGTGGCCCTTCGGCTCTGAAATCCCTATGGTTCACACAGTGACACTTGTTGATGGCCAAGCATTGAAATCTGCAGCAATTTTCAGAAGGGTTGCAATTATGTCATGTTGAATTATTCTCTTCAGTCATCATTGGCCCCATTCTTGCAGGATCTTTTTCTGGTTGCAGCAATGTCAGAAATTTGATGTTTTACCGGATTCCTGATATTCACGGTACACTCGTGAAATGGTCATACAGGAAAATCCCACTACATTGCTCCCTCAGAGAGGCTGTGTCTAATCACTTGTGCACCACCTATAACATCACATTCAAACTCATTTAAATCTCGATAAACTGCCTTTGTAGCAGCTGTAACTGATCTAATAACTGCACTAGACACTTGTTGTCTTATATAGGCATTGCCAACTGCAGAGCCGTATTCTGCCTTTTTACAAATCTCTGTATTTGAATCTACATCTGCATATATACTCTGCTAGCTGCCAAACAGTGTATGGCAGAGGGCACAATTCGCACCAAAGTCATGTTCCCCCAGCTCTGTTCCACTTGTGAATTGCGCATCGGAAAAGCAACTGTCTGAACGCCTCAGTACGAGCTCTAATTTCCCTTATCTTTGAATGGAGATCATTGTGCAATTTGAAAGTTGGTGGTAATAATATAACCTCTACATCCTTATCGAAAATCAGGTTTTGGAATTTAGTGAGCAGCCCCTTCCGTTTAGTGCATCGTCTATCTGCAAGTGTGTCCCACTTCAGACTTTCAATCACATTTGAAACCCTCTCACGATGGCTAAATTTAGCAGTCACGAATCTTGCTGCTCTTCTTTGGACATTCTCGATCTCTTGAGTCAGACCCAACTGGTAAGAGTCCCATACAGATGAACAATTCTCTTAGACTGGACGAACTAACGTATTGTACGCAATTTCCTTTGTTCAAGGACTGCATTGCTTCAGGATTCTACCAACAAACAGCAATCTAGGGTTTGCTTTGCTGGTTACTTTTGTAATCTGATCATTTCAGTTGAGATAATTTTGAGTAGTCACACCCAGATACTTGAAGGATGTTACCACTTCTAAAGACTGGGCATTTATTTTGTAACCATGCATCAATGGGGATTTTTGCCTTATTATACGCAGTAGGTTACGCTTACTGATATTGAGAGATAACTGCCAGTCATTACACAATGCATTTCTTTTCTGCAAATTATCATTGATTTGTTCACAACTTTCATGTGATACTACTTCCCTGTAGACTACAGCATCATCGGTAAACAGTCTAATGCCATTGTCAATACCATCTACCAGATCGTTTATGTAAATCATAAAAAGCAGTGGACCTATTATGCTGCCCTGGGGCACACCTGAAGTTACGCTTGTTTCTGTTGAAGTCACCCCAATCAGGATGACATACTGCTCTCTGTCTGTTAGCAAACTTTCTATCCAACTGCGTATGTCATAAGATAGACCACAGCGCGTGCTTTCTGGAGCAAGTGACAGTGTGGAACTGAGTCGAAGAAATATGGCATCCATCTGGGAGCCAGTATCTAGAGCCTGTTGTATATCATGCAAAAAGAGGGCCATCTGTGTCTCACATGACCGCTTTTTCCTAAAAATGTGTTGGTTTCTACAGATGAGTTTCTCAGAGTCAAGGAATGTCATTATATATGAACACAAAATATGTTCCATGCTTCTACAACAAATCAACATCAGTGAAATTGGCTGGTAATTTTGTGCATCTGATTTTTTACCAATTTCTTTGGTTCTTCAGTATATATTGCTGTATTAATGGAAAAGGAAACAAAAAACTAATAAATCTTAAAATGTGTGTTCTAATTTTGTTATTACCAAGAGCACTACAAAATTGTCATTGTGGATGTCATATATTGGAAAGATGTTGTCTGCTACAGTTCTACATGCTATTAACCACTCAGCAATTCCTATGCTGCAGAAAATACAACTATATATGTAAGGAATCATCAAGAACTCAATGAACAGATTAGAAATGGCAGACTAACCTATATCACATAACCTTCATACAAACTCATACAACTGTCAACATATATTTACATTAAAACACTTTTATCAATTATGACACTGCACAGGTTAAACTGATTACGCATAATATTACATGAGGGATGAAGAAGGAATATTTTTTCACATGGAGAAAACAAAAGCTACTCTATACAACAAACACTCTCTCACAAACAGATGTGGACACAAGCACAAAAGCACTGTATAACCAAGCACCATAAACTTGACAACAATCATTTCACACACTACTCACTCAAACAACTCACAGAACCAAGAAAGAAAACCTTACATGAAGAAAGATGTTACTGATATACAAAATCAATACTATCCAATCAACACACTTCAAACAACTCAACTGGACACTGACAGAGCAACAGAATGCAACCTTACAATATAAACTCATTTACACATTTTTTACGCATTACAGAATTAAAATACCAGTCTCTGAAATTACATGAAGAATCAAGATAGAAGATTCCCGCACACAAAGAAAAAAGATGAACCTTCACAAATGATGACTCTAGCACAACACAAACATGCTTCCAACTACCCATGAAACCGTTGACAAAGGTTGTTAAATGGAAGATTGGGGATGGTCACTGAGACCTTCAAAGCTATTAGCTACATGTAAGAAACAACACATATATGGTAAAGGCACCTAACAGTAATGTGTGTATACCACATGAACAAACATCAGTACAGCAACAGAGTTGCAGAAACTGGGAGTTGGAGAATGTGATAAATCTAATAGATAACAGAAGTCTACAGTTTACAAACTGCTATGGAAGGTGGGAGTTACAGCATGTGACATATACTATAAGTAACAGAAATTTTAGTAAACTGTTTTTGGAAATTGATGAATTATAAAATCTCAGTAGATGCTATGTTGTAGGATGGATTAAATTACCACACACTAAAATATCAAAAAGAATTTGATGAAAAAGACAAGTATTTCTTGTGTATATTACTGTATTAATGGAAAAGAATACAGAATATGTGTTACACCTGAAAATGTGATTATTAGTTATGTCATTACACAAGAGCACCAGACGATTCTTACTGTGTGCTACACATACTGAAAATATGTATTCTGAAAAACAGCTAACTGATGTTTAACACTCAGCAAGTCCTATGCCACATAACATACAACTGAATACCTCCTGAAGTGCAAAGAATTCTATGCACTCTTTAAAACTGGCAGAATAATCTATACTGTGTATCCTCCATACAAACTCACAGAATGTTCCCACTCCCTCATAAAACAAGAAAACAAACTTCCCTTCAGACCCATAAAACTCTCAAACAATAATTAGAATACAACATTTTTCAATAATGACACAGTTCATGCTAAACTGCTTATCCCTGAAATTACACGAAGAATCAAGAAAGATGAGAACAACTCTATCCATGAACTATCCACAGTATTTCACTCTCTGTGCTACCTTCCTATTCATAATAAACCCTACTTCCGTTATACTGCATTCTCCTGCTCTTGATATTACCCTTTATTCATCTGACCATAAATCCTCATTCTCTTTCCATTTCACTTCACTGACACAAACTACACCTGGACTGAGACTTAGTATTTCCCTTTTTTGCATTTTCTAGCTTCCCTACAATGATGAAACATCTGACATTCCATGTCTCATCTCATAGAACATTATCCTTTCGTTGGTTATTTAATATTTTTCTCACCATCACCTCCACTTGGCAGTCCCCACCCAGAGATCTGAACGAGGGACCAGTTTGGAATCTTTTGCCAATGGAGAGACCATCATGACACTTTTCCAATTACAGGCAACAACTCTTATCCATGAAGATATGGCGGCTAAAGATGTTCTCTGAGTTGATGTAACACAGCTGCAACAGCTTCTGCTGCCTTGATTCAGCAGATTACTTGAATGAGTGTGATCTGTCGCAGGACTCAGTGGACTGTGAGCTACCACATTCAAAATTTTGTGCAATTTTTGAAAATTGATCCATAGTGTCCTTTACTTTTTCTGCTACTACCTTGATTACGAAAACCTGGTCTTTGTACACCAAGACCTCCAATTCTATACTGCATTGTTCCTATACACTTTCATTGGTTCAGTGTAAACTGTTACAGTGTTCTTCTTCTTCAAATGCAGGAATTAATTACCGCATGCTACTTCACTTCATCAGCGTGATGCATCATTTTGTTTTGGCTGCTCTACTTATGTGTAGTGGTACTATTGCACAGGGATTTCGATATGTACCAGAACAGCAGACATGTACCCACAAACACACAAAACATCGATTACATAACTTTTTTTATTTTTGAAGTAAAACATTTTTTTCCCTTGGAGGGGCCTGTAACCCCTAGACAGCATGTCCCCAGCTGGCAGACGGGTGGTAGGGGTGAAATGAAATACCTCCCATGGACCAACAGGCAAATCAGTACCAGACCCAGGAAGAATACAATGTTAAAGACGGGGTCCAGAATCGTGGAAGACAACAAAATACTATTGAAATTTATTTTCCGTGCATAAAACAGGCTCCCATTTATATTCAAAATATGGGTTCCTGTTATGTTAATCAGTATCTGATGACAGAATAGTCTCCTACTTGGAACACAGTGTGTGTGTGGAGGGGTTGGGGAGCGGCAAGTGGGGGGAGGGGGGTGCGAGAACATCATGGAAAGAAGAGGCACAACATCAGAACAATGACTTCTGCCTGGAATGTCAAACGCTGCTACAATCAAAACAAAAATACTTTAAAAGATAGATGGGAAACAATAATATGAAGATTATTCTAGTTGTTGAGCTACAACTGGATGGATGTGAAGAGCTGCAATCAGATAAAAAGAAAGAAACAAAGGTGTTTAGCTACTGAAGGGGATATTCTGTTTCAAAAATGGTGCGAATTTATAATGCACATGACCAACCAGACATGGTCAGAGGTGTATTCACATATAAATGAAAAATTCAGTTGCATTGGAATTTAGTTGCATTTTAAAATAATCAAATTAAATTTTTTTTATCAATAATGTTGATAATTTTGAGTATGAAATTCTTTAGCAATATTAGAATCTTTATGTGCAATTGTAATACAATAAGTAAAATGTTGGCTGCACTTTAGTCACAAATTACTTAAATAAAAAATCAATGAAAATAATCAAATTTTGAAAATACAATGTGATTGGAAACTTAAAAAATCTACCCACCAAACGGTGGCAGGAGACTACACATGTAAACGTACAGAAATGTGCAACCTTTTGGAACCTGTGGCTCTTTCTGCTGCCAGAAGAGCTGAAGGGGAAGGAAGATGTGTGAATGGAAAAAACTAGTGAGGTTTAGGAAATATGGAGAGTTTGGAAGAGGAACATCGGGTCAAGGGAGACTTACTGGATGGGATAAGAAGGAAAGATGGATTTTTGAGGACTGCACCAGATGAAATTTGAAAATCTGAGAGGTTAAAGGTGGAAGATAAGGCAATATGCAAAACAGAAATTACAGATAATACATCATGCACAACTTAAAAAGAAAAGAAAGCTAAGTATGTGTTAGGGTTGGGGGGAATAGCCAGGTCAGAAAACCATGATACTGAAAACTAAAAGGGAGTGAAGAAATGAATACTGAAAGCAAAGAAATTAAGAAAAATTAATAACAGGTGGGTGGCAAGTACCAAGGACATGTTGTAATGCCAGTTGCCAACTGCGGAGTTCTGAGAAACTGGTGTCTGGGGGCAGAATAAGATGGATCATGTGCTGAAACAGACACCAAGTTCAAGACTGACATGTTTTAGAGCAAGCTCTACAACAGGATAGTGTGTGTTGTCAGTATACACACTCTGTCTATGCCAACTCATCGAAACTGGCAACTTGGTGGTAGTCATATCCATGTAAAAGGCCAAACAGTGTTCATGTAATGGCTGCTACAGGAGATGTGTCGTTTCATAGATGGGTTTCCCTTTGGTAGTACATGCTCTGCCAGCTACAGAACTGGTGATGTTAGGAGACTGCACAGGGCAGGTCTTACAATGGAGATGGTTACAGGGGTATGAACCATAGAGCAGGAAAATGGGTGCGGAAGGAGTGCAGGGCCTGGCAAGGATATTGTGGAGATTTGGAGGGAGTTGGAAAACTATTCTAGATGTGGTGGACAAAATGTCACACATAATGGTCCTCATTTCAGGGCGTAATTTAAGAAGTCAAAGCCTTGTCAAAGTATCTGATTAATACTTTCGAGACAAGGAAATGCTGAATGACAACTGGCATATTCCTAAGATTTTTGGGAGGGATCAGCAGTACCATGATTGGTTGTGATAACCCAGGAAATCTGCTTTTGAGATGAGTTGGTGCTGTAATAACATCCAGTGAAGACAGAGGTAAGAATGGTGGTGTATTACTGAAAAGATCCTGCATAGGAACAAACATTTCGCCTTGAATGCTGGTGATGTATGGGAGGAAATGTTTGACTTGGAGAATATGGCAACTGTCAAAATGTAAGTACTGTTGTTTGTTAGTATGCTTAAGACACCCAGACAACATGAGAGCTCAAAAAATGGAAATTTTGTCTTTTATTTAACAAAATTGTGTGATTCTTCCTGAGTTTTAAACTATGTACTTTATTTATAATGCAACTGCATCATTTTGTGTTCAAATTCCTATTTAAAGCAGTTGTGGTCACTTTTAAAAAAAATGCCTAGGAGGCCACAAGAAGTCTGCTGGTAGGAAACATAGGCCTTAACTTGAGAAAGAAATATCTGATAATGTATATTTGGAGCACAGCATTATCTGGTAGTGAAACACGAACTGTGGGAAAACCAGAACAGAACAGAATTGAAACATTTGAGATGTGGTGCTACAGAAGAGTATTGGAAATAAGATAGACTGATAAGGTACGGAATGATAAGGTTCTCTGCAGAATTAGTAAGGGAAGTGATATATGGGAAATAATGACTGAAAAGTAGTGACAGGTTGACAGGACATAAGTTAAAATGTCAAGGAATAACTTCCATGGTCCCACAGGGAGCTGTAGAAGGTAAAGACTGTAGAGGAAGACAGAGATTGAAATACATCCAACAAATAAATGAGGCCATATGTTGCAAGTGTTACTCTGAGATGAAAAACACAAAACCTTGGCTAAAATGTCTCATTATTTAATTTTGGCACAAACATTGTACTGTGTGCAGGGATTTATTGCAAACGATGCTTCTGTCAATATAAGTACTTTACTTCAGCTTACTTGTGCTTTATGCACACAATTATGTTGTAAACTAGTTGTTGTGACTGTTTTAGGTGTTTTTCAAATAATTTTTCATCTTAAAATGTCAAAAATTAATAAGTTTAATTGCTGTGATAAATTTTATGGCAATCTACTGCTTATGTTGTTGAAATCACATTAAAACTGAAAAAATTGTTAGGTTGCAGTTAAGAGAGGTTAGGCCTAATACTTCATGGTGAGGGTATGATAGATGTAAAGCAAAAGAACAAAAACATACAAATTCACAACCCATGCCATAAACTGTTATGGTACACAGTGAAGGTGAACAGGCCAGAGTAACAAAGGAAGGACAGAAAATTAAAGAAGATTAAAAGGACACTCAGACTCAGTAGGATATGGAGTTGGAGTGTTTTGTCATTTATAATTGAGAACAAAATTGCATGCACGTCTTGACTTTCAGTTTCTCATGATCAACAGTTTTGCATACCTAAGTACCATTGCCTCATCCAGTGTTAAAGCTACAAAATCATGTGAGTCCCATTTATGAGTTACTTGACTATGAAGTGGTGGCTCCATTCACAGAAGTTGAAGACGGTGGGGAGATTGGCCTGCTGACCACAAGCCTGTCCATATCTGCATCCAGTCACACCTATCAATTGACCTGTTTGTACAGAGTTTAACTGATAGAGAGAACAAGAATATACTACAATATATGAAATATTTTCAGCTGGAGCATGCCATATGTTCACAAATTATTAGGAGAAAAAAGCAGATTCCTAAATAACATTTTTTTCAGATACATAGAACGAGAAATATGTAAATATTCCTGTTCCATTCTTAAATGAACAAAATATGTTCTGACCTTTGAATTCCAATAGTGTGGAAGTACAGTATGCTTAGAATAAAAATCACACATAATACAATATGTAAGGGAAAAATCAATTGTCACATTATTTTGAATGCAGCAGTGTTCAAATTTTTGTCACACGCAGGTTACAATATACTAATTATTTGATTAGAGTTTCATTTCAAATATTATTAAAATTTTTATCTTATTATCTTTAAAAATACTAGTGTAAAAAACAACCATGATGCTTCAGTCCCCTAATGTGAACAAAAGTGATGTCTAGGTCCTCTTAGTACGAACAGAAGTGTGTAGCTGACCCTCAATGAGGATAAGGGCAATATCAAGGAAAGAGGCATGGGATTCAAAATAGGACTGTGTGACATTTCATTGGGAGAATTTTTAACAGGCCAGCCTCACTATGAGTCCATACTGTAAAGATGTCATCACTGTATCTAAACCAAACCAATGGCTCAAGCATGGGGACACCAGGAAATCCTCTAAGTGACACATGAAAAGGGTGGCATAGGAAGAGCAATCCTGGTTCCCATGACCGTGCCACTGATCTGTTTATATATCTGACCCTCAAAGGTAAAGTAGTTGGTGTAAGGGTTGGGGGTTGGAATGTCTGGTGGAGGAGACCAGAGAGCGAGGTCATCGGTCTCATCGGTTTGCAGAAAGACAGGGAAGGAACTCAGTTGTGCCCTTTCAAAGGAACCATCCCAGCATTTGCCTGGAGCGATTTAGGGAAATCGCAGTAAGGTTAAAGCTGATTAAGGTGAGTAGGAAGGGCATCATAGGTTTGGTATCAGGTGGGTGCTGGTTGAGGAAATGTTCAGCAGCAGACAGACCATGTACTTGTTGGTATAAAAGGAGGTGGAATCAATGGCAACAAGCAGGATGTGTGGCACAATGGGACAGGCACGGATATTAGATGATCTAGGAAATGATTGGTGTCTTTAATATACGAGCAAAGTCTTCATACTGTTGGCTGCAAGTGTTGATCAACTAAGGGAGATACACCTTTGGTAGGTACTTTGTAGCCAGCAAAATTGGGATGATCAGGGTGACTGGGTTTATGGATCTTAGGAAGAAGGTAAAAGGTGGAGGTGTGCATTTTCAGTTGGTTAAGAAATGCTATGGATTGAGTTCTTAGTCCTTGTGAGGAGTCTGAAGCTTTAAGGAGTCGACTGTAGGTCAGCTTGTATCAGAGGGATGGCATCTTGATGGCAGATGCTATTTTGTCTATCTCACAAGATGATCAATGATTAAGAACAAATTATTTCATTTGTCCCAGTGCCATGGCATAAAAGAAGTTTGTGGGTGAGACTAGAGAACATAAAAAATGCAGCTTCCAATGTTTCAGATAGAAAAACAGTGACCTCCAATGTCTCAGAGCAAAAGAAAATATTTTGAAGAGAAAATAGGCTATTCAGACCTGGAAAAATAATTTCCCACAGTATTCCTGGTGTAAAGAGCAAGATGGTGAAGATCGGTCAAGTAACTCCTGATAAATTCATCATTTAAAGTCAGTCACTTGATTGTACTGGAATTGGGAGGATATAATTGTGTGCATCCATTTCCATTTGAAATCGTTTACTTCACTGTCAAACATTTTCCAACTTGTTCATACAGAATGACAAATCAATTAAAATTACATGTTGGGATGGCTTCATGTTATTCAGTTTATATTGTTGACTGCTAAAGACCGCATGGGCAGCTTGTTAATTAGACACGGTTCATTATTGGCAGCTTGTAAAGACATGCTACCAAAAAGTTCCAAGGACAAAGATTAGGCAACTAGGGCTTTTTTTCTAATCATTAGCAGCTACTGCTACTGTGGATTAGATTTGTTATAAAGTTCCCCATTTGGGCTAATGCTCAAATGGGAAACCATGGAGCTGGCCGGTGTGGCCAAGCGGTTCTAGGAGCTTCAGTCTTGAACCACGCAACAGCCATGGTCGCAGGTTCAAATCCTGCCTCAGGCATGGATGTGTGTGATGTCCTTAGGTTAGTTAGGTTTAAGCAGTTCTAAGTTCTAGGGGACTGATGACCTCAGATGTTAAGTCCCATAGTGCTCAGAGCCATTTGAACCATTTGAAACCATGGAGTAATTGGGCGAAGTTAGATACATCTTGGTTAACAATATAGAATTTACGTCATGACAATGACAGTACCATGTAACAGACAGACTGCTACTCATCATATAGTAGAGATGTTGCATGGTAGACAGGCACAACAAAAAAACTTCTAGAAAAGTAGGCTTTTGAGGCAAAAGGCCTTTTTCTGAAGTGAACAAGACAAATGCACAGTTGCGCACACACACACATGTTTGCGCCTGCACCCACAGACACTCTCTCTTGCTGGGAGGACAGACTCCAATCAACTGTGCATGAAGGGAGAAACAATCGGGTGGTGTGGGCTAGGAATAGGATGCAAAAGAAGAGGGGGGGGGGGGGGGGGGGGGGGGGCAATAGCAGGGTAGGGCTGGGGAATGGTCAAGTGTTGCTTTTGGCAGCATAAATGGATGTGATGTGGAGAGTGCAGGGCACCTAGTTGCATTACGAAGGTTAGATGGAGAGTGGAGTGGGGGAGGGGAGAGGAGGCTGGAGCAGACAAAGAAACAAATAAAAACATGAGGAATAAAAGACTGTGTGTTCTGATGTTATAATCCTACCTGCTGGTGAAGGCTCCGCCACTGTTGGTCTGAACCACAAGAATAACTTTTTATGTGTCCGCCAGCTGTAAGATTCATCCATCAACAAACCCTGCCATAGTGGCCCCATTGAACCAAACAGGAATTGTAGTCTCTCTTGAAATCCTTAGGCACATCCCAGAACCTCTCCTCTGAGCCCCCCCCTCCCCCCCCCCCCCCCCCCCCCCCTCTCTCTCTCTCTCTCTCTCTCTCTCTCTCTCTCTCTCTCTCTCTCTCTCTCTTTCCTTCCCGACACTTACCACTCCCCATTCCCCTACCTTCTAAATGCTTCATAAATTCAATACACCCAACCATCCATTGTGGCCAAATGCTGAGTCCCCACTGAGAGAGTCTCTGTTTTCATAGACCAACGCCTCCTGCTTATTACCTGCAACCTTCCCTTCTATATGGAAGACACCAACTCTCCACAGTTGACCACACGATGCTCTGCCCATTACTATTGATGCCACTTTCTTTATGCTAAGATCCCTAATACCTTTTGCTTTGTCATTATTGAACACTACCTTTCCTGACATCCAATGGATTCCAGACCTACAACCTCTTTTCTGGTCACCACAACTGACTATATCCTAACCCATCATTACTTTACCTTTGAAAGCATCACCAACAAACAAATTTGAAGTATGGCAATGGGCACACCTATTCATAGGCCATCTAGAGGAATCCTTCCTAACCACCCAGAATCCCAAACCCCTGACCCGGTTCAAATTCACTGATGACATCTTCGTAATCTGGTTTGAGAGTGGTGACACCCTATCCACATTCCCCAAAAACCGCAAAGCCTTCTCCCCCATTTGCTTCACTGGGTTCTTCTCAGCCCAACAAGTCACCTTCCTCTATGTTGACATCAGTAACTCCATCCATATGTAGCCTACCAACCACCAGCAACATGTCCACTTTGACAGTTCCTACCTATTCCATACTAACAAGTTCCTTCTACATAGTCTAGCCACCTGCGGCTTATTGCATCCATAGTGACAAGAAGTCCTTCTCAAAATACACCAAGGGTTTAACTGAAGCCTTCACAGACCAAAACTGTACTGAAACAGATCTTCCATGCCTTATCTCTCAAGTCACCCGCCACCTCCCAAAGTCCCACCATCTGGCCTGAAAGGAGCATTTCCCTCATAGCTCAGTACCACCCAGGAATGAAACAACTGAATCAGATTCTACATCAGGGTTTCAAGTACGTCTAATTGTGGCTTGAAATGAAGAGTGTCCTATCTACTATCCTTTTCACCCCCCCATGGCAGTGTTCCACCATCCACTGAACCTACACAATATCCTTGTCCATCCCTACTCCACCCCTGCTCCCAACCCCTTGCCTCAAAATTCATATCCATCTAATAGACCTGCATGAAAGTCCTGTCGTACATATCCTCCCACCTCCATCCACTCCAGTCCAGTCACAAACATCACTTATCCTATCAAAAGCTGGACTACCTACGAAAGCAGTCATGTGATCTTTGTGGTAAGCTGTAACAGCTGTGTTTTGCTCCACATGGGCATGACAACCAATAAGCTCTCTGTCCACATGAATGGCCACTGAATAATTTTGGTCAGGATACAGTTGGACCACCCAATCAATGGACATTCTAAAGAACACAACATTCTGCACTTCAAAGACTGCTCCACAGCCTGTGTCATCAGGACCCTTCCTACCAACACCAGTTTTCTAAATTCCCCAGATGGGACCTCTCCCTGCAATATATCCTATATTCCTGTACTCTCTTGAACTCAACCATCGATAGTCACTGTCCTTCACCCATCCCCTTCTGTGCTCCCACTCAAGCAATACACAGCCTTCTATTCCACTAGTGCACCTACAGTCTCTTTCGTTCTCACCCTTTTCCAATACCCCCCCCCCCCACAAAAAAAAAAAAAAATCTGCCTACTTCTGACCATACCCAGCTGCCTACACTCTCCCCACCATAACCCTGTATTGTCCCAGAACCAGTACTTTATGATTGCCGCCCCTACCCTGCTATCCCCTCTCCTCCTGTCCTCCTTACCCTTACCAGTCACGTTTCTTGTCCCACCAGGCCCAGTTGCTCATAGTCTGACCTCGGTGGCCAGAGACAGTGGTCTTGTGTGTGTGAGTCATGATAGTGAGAATGTGTGTGTGTGTGTGTGTGTGTGTGTGTGTGTGTGTGTGTGTGTGTGTGTGCGTGTGTGTGTGTGTGTGTGTTTATTATCATCTTCAGAAGGAAGGTCTTTCAGTTAACAGTTTGCATGCTTAGCAGTCTTTCTATTGTGTTTGTCTGCAACTCAACATCTCCACTATTTGGTGTGTAGCAATGAATCTCTTTCATAATACTGTATTGTGGTTATTCCATACTGGAGTATCCACTGCTTGATGCCGTAAGATGTACATAACAACCACAAATTTAATATTTTGTAATGTTGTAATATGTGGAGATGATATGTCTGTTATCATAATAGTCTTCATATGTTACTTGTATAAATCACATTCTGTACATTGTTTTGGACAGTTGGTTTGCATAGCATGCTTTGATGTACAAATACATATGATCTAGGATACATAAAACTTTTCAGTCCATACTTTTTGCAAATGTTTCTTGTGTGGAGGTCTGGGTGCCACACCAATATTTCAACAAAAACAGAAACAATGAACTGGACCTCTTAGCAACAAATAATTCTGAGTTAATAACAATCATCAAATCAGATACAGCGATTAGCAAACACAGCAAGACTGAATATTGTAACCTACAAATTCTCCACAAATAAACAAAAAATATACCTATCCAAAAAAGTGTAGACCAGATGTGGCTTGAATTCAAAGAAATGATATTGGCAGCAATTGAGAGATTTATGCTAAATAAATTAACAAAAGATGGAGCTGATTCTTCTTGGTAAACACAGTGCATCAGAACACTGTTTCAGAAACAATGAAGACAAGATGCCAAATTCAAATGGATGCAAAATCTCCAACACTGATGATTTTTTAAAGAAGCTTGAAATTTTGCGTGAACTTCAATGCAAGATGCTTATAGTAGTTGCCACAATGAAAGTTTGTCTTGAAACCTGGCAGAAAATCCAAAGAGTTTCTGGTTGTAAGTTAACTATGCTAGCAGCAACACAAAATTATTGCCACCTCTGTGCAATAGCAATGGAAATACTATAGATGACAGTGCTGCCAAAGCAGAGTTACTAAACACAGCCTTCCAAAATTCCTTCATCACAGAAGATGAAGTAAATTCCAGAATTTCAATCAAGAACAGCTGCCAACATGAGTAACACAGAAAAAGATATCCTCAGAGTAGTGAAGCACCAGAAATCACTTAACAAAAGCAAGTCTTCCAGTCCACACTGTACACCAGTTAGGTTCATTTCCGAGTTTGCTGGTACTTTAGCTCCATACTTAGCAATCATATACAACCATTTGCTTGATGAAAGATCTGTACACAAAGACTGGAAAGCTGCACAAGCCTCACCAATATTCAAGAAATGTAGTGGGAGTAATCCACTAAATTACAGCCCCACATCATTAACATCGATATGCAGCAGGATTTTGGAACATATATTGTGTTCAAAATTATCAATTACCTCAAAGAGAATAGTCTATTGACACGCAGTCAACACAGATTTAGAAAACATTGTACTTGTGAAACACAATTAGCTCTGTACTCACATAAATTGCTGAGTGCTACCGAATTGCATTTCAAATAGATTCTGTGTCTCTAGATTTCCAGAAGATTTTTG
Organism: Schistocerca piceifrons; assembly: GCF_021461385.2. NCBI lineage: Eukaryota > Metazoa > Arthropoda > Insecta > Orthoptera > Acrididae > Schistocerca > Schistocerca piceifrons. The sequence continues at coordinate 85,002,513 of NC_060138.1, forward strand.
ACATTATACCACACAAGCAGCTTGTAGAGAAATTGCATGATTATGGAATATCATCACAGTTATGTGACTAGATTTGTGATTTCCTGTTAGAGAGGTCCCAGTTGATAGTAATTGATGGAAAATCATTGTGTTAAACGGATGTGATTTCTGGCATTCCCCAAGCTGGTGTTGTAGGCACTTTGCTGTTCCATATCTACATAAACAATTTAGGAGAAAATATGAGCAGCTGTTTTAGGTTGTTTGCAGATGATTCTGTCATTTATCAACTAGTAAAGTCATAAGAAGATTAAAACAAATTGCATAATGATTTAGAAAATGGTAGAAAAATTGGCAATTGACACTAAATAACAAAAAGTGTGAGGTCATCCCCATGAGTGCTAAAAAGAAGCCATTAAACTTCAGTTACATGATAAATCAGTCAAATCTAAAGTCTGTAAATTCAGCTAAATACCTAGGAAATACAATTACGAACAACTTAAATTGGAAGGAACACTGGGAAAATGTAGTGAGAAAGGCTAACCGAAGACTGCATTTTATTGGAAGGGCACTTACAAAACGTAACAGATCTACTGAAGAGACTGTCTACACTACACCTCTCCATCATCTTTTAGAATACTGCAGCGAGTTGTGGGATCCTTATTAGATAAGACTGCTGGAGTGCATGAAGGAAGTTCAAAGAAGGGCAGTACAATTTGTATTATTGCGAAATAGGGGAGAGGATGTTACTGAAATAATAAAGGATTTAGGGTGGACATCATTAAAACAAACCCATTTTTTATTACAGCAGAATCTTCTCATGAAATTTCAATCAACAATTTTCTCCTCCAATAATGAAAATATTTTTTTGATGCTGACCTACATAGGGAGAAATGATGGTTGTAATAAAATAAGGGAAATCAGGGCACACACAGGACAATGTCAGATTTAGTCTTTTTCGTGCACTGTATGAGACTGGATTTGGGAGAGGTGTGATTACATAATCAACTATTATGTAATAGCAAATTTTCCTTAGGTTGCCATTACACCATCACTTGAAACTTGAAATTCACTGGCCAGTTGGTTAATGCCCATATAGCACAGTCAAAGAATGTCCATGGTACATTTCACAAAATACACACTAGCTTTGCTTCAGTGGCAACAATACAGTCTTTGTGGGCCAATCGTCAAGCTGCATTTATGAGCTATCAGCTGTCATTTGAATCAGTTCATGCACAATTACTGTACACCCTTCTTCATAAACTGTACTCGCATGCTCATTTTAGCATTGAAAAATCAACAACATTATCTCTTTATGTTTGTTGTTACACATACTCAGATAAACCTCTCTCATAACAGTTCCATAAAATATAATTGAACAGTACCAACCTGAATCCTCAGGAATTCTATTCAACGAGCTGATGTGTGGAGCAAGTAGCTCAATCTTAGTCAATGGAAAATATATTAAACAACACACCAACACCAATATTCAGAAACTCAGTATGTGGCTCTGAAGAAAGATCAAACTTAAGACTGCAGACCACATCACACCAACCTCTATGACAAATCCCACTTGTACCAAACTTGGTGCCGCTTTAAACACAAGCTAGACCACGTTCTAAACCAATAATTATCATCATTCAAATGTATTCTATATTAGAGTCGCTTGTTGCATTCATTAATTTGCTTTATGTTTTTAGATTTCCGTAAGACTTTGACACCATTACTCACACACAACTTCTAATCAAATTTTGTGCCTACTGAGTATTCATATCAGTTATGTAACTGGATTCATGCTTTCCTGTCAGAAAGGTCAAGTTCATGGTAATTGATGGAAAATCATCAAGTAAACTAGAAGTAATGTCTGTCTTTCACTGAGGATATGTTATCTGCCCTCTGGTGTTTCTGATCTACATAAAAGATTTAGGAGATGGTCTCAAAAGGTCTCTTATAATGTTTGCACATGATGTTGTCATTTAATGACCTGAAAGGTCATCAGATGATCAAAACTTACTGCAAAATTATATAGCCAAAATACCTGCATGGTGCTGAAAGAGGCATATCTGACTATAAACAGTGAAAAGTGTGAAGTCACCAACATTAGTACTAAAAGGAATCTGCTACATTTTCCCCTGGTCGATATGTGGTAAGTGGTTATGGGACCAAACTGCTGAGGTCATCGGTCCCTAGGCTTACACACTACTTAGTATAACTAGGCTTACACACTACTTAGTATAACTTAAACTAACTTATGCTAAGGACAACACACACCCATTCCTGAGGGATGACTCGAAACTCTTGACAGGGGTAGCTGTACAAACTGTGGTAAGTAACATCAAACCACGTGGCTATCCCCCATGGCCCAAAGACTTTCATTTATTTGTGGAACACTTAGAATAATCAACAGGTCTACTACAGAAACTGCTTATGCTACATTTGTCCTCCTTCTTCAGGAGTACTGGTGTGCAGTGTGGGATATGCACCATATCAATCTGAGGGCGGACATGGAACAAGTTCAAAGAAGGGGAGCACATATTGTATTATCACAAAATAAAGGAGAGAGTGCCATGGGAGATGATGTGTGAATTAGAGTGTCAATCATTAAAACAAAGGCCTTTCCAATTGCGGCAGGATCTTCTCATGCAATTTCAATAATTAACCTCCTCCTCAGAGTGAAAAAATATTTTGTTTCTGCCCACCTACATAGGGAGAAATGATTATCACAATAAATTAAGAGAAATCAGAGCTCATACAAAAATACACAAGTGTTCACATTACTTGTGTGTTGTTGGTGAGTGGAACAGAAAAGCTGTGAGTACCGGGTGTGAGTCGTGCTTCGGTAGCTCAGATGGTAGAACAATTGCCCGCGAAAGGCAAAGGTCCCGAGTTCGAGTCTCAGTCTGGCACAAAATTTCAATCTGCCAGGAAGTTTCATATCAGCGCACACTCCACTGCAGAATGAAAATTTCATTCTGGAAACCTCCCCCAGGCTGTGGCTAAGCCATGTCTCCGCAGTATCCTTTCTTTCAGGAGTGCTACTTCTGCAAGGATTGCAGGAGAGCTTCGCTAAAGTTTGGAAGGTAGGAGACGAGATACTGGCAGAAGTAAAGCTGTGAGTACCAGGCATGAGTCATGCTTCAGTAGCTCAGATGGTAGAGCACTTGCCCGCGAAAGGCAAAGGCCCCGAGTTCGAGTCTCGGTCGGGCACACAGTTTTAATCTGCCAGGAAGTTTCAGTAGAGAAATAACTTGAAAGTGGTTTGATGAACCCTCTGTGAAATCTAGACTAACCATGTATGAAGACATAGACGTAGGAAAATGTGATATTAAGACTGGCAGATGGGAATCATTCTTCCTACATACATCACAGGATAATACTTATCTACTAGAGACAAAAATACATAAAAATTCTTATTGACCTGTGTTTCTAAAATTATGCACACTAACTCCACCAAAAATAATATTTTCATATATCTTGATGAGGACAAAGTCCTTTAATTTGCTGATTACTTTGGTACCCTAATAAATATCCACCAGGACATGCAATTCTTAAACTCACGAATGGTCCCGTACACAAAAGCTGCCACTTTTTGTTCATTTGGTCAAGAGGTGAATGGTTTCTTAATGATACTTTCTTGTTCACTTGATACCTTAGTATTTTTATAATTGTCCTGTCACAATTATGTCAAGCTTGTCAAAGCTTTCTGAACCTTTTCTTCTCACTTATCTTCGTCACTTGGAGCCTGTGGAATCTGGTTCACACATTCATTCATTCTTTGCCCTCCTGCCAAACAGTAGCTCTGCTGTAGTGTAGTGTCTTGACAAAAGAGACGAGTGGTTCACTATGTCATCAAACGGTTTTATGCAGGCAATCCCCAGCGTCTGTAGATGGTGACAATACGTCCTTACGAACTATTAACTTCTCGAAACATCCTTCTAATTTCCTTATCTAGTGCTTTCCACTGAGACCATGGAATAAAATAGAAACTGTTGTACAAGGCTTTGTGTGGAAATTCATCAAGGTGATAAGTGTTTCCTTTGTATTATTCCAGTTTTTTTTTTCAAATATCTCCCCATATTGATTCAAGAGGTTTAACTATTGGTGTCTCTAAATGCCAGTGAGGCTCTCTGGCTCTTCTACTTCCTGTTATATTTGTGATATGACTTCAAGTCCTTTATTCAATAGGCTCAGAAAATTTCTTTTCCTGCAATGTTCCTTTACAATGAATTTGATCAATACTGACTGTGGGTACTGTCCTTTCACAACAGCACAACTTAAGCTCATTCACTGTTAGAAAGGAAACCTTACCCATAGAGAAGTTGATCTTGTGTCCACATAGATAAACTCATGGATCATAAGGAAGTCAACAATAAGCCTTCAACTAGTAGAATGGTGCATGGTATTGCAACAGTTTTACTAGCCTTCCTATTATTCTAATATTTCTGGATCACATTTCAATGGCTCCAGTTGTCTTGCAGTTCTGTACAGGAATGACATGCAACTTGGTTTTTGTGAATACTTTATTGAAAGAACTGCTTGACACCACACTGCCAAATGCGACAGTGTCTAGAACAATAGTTACTAAAACATCCTCAATACTGGCCCAAATTACAGATTGTGGTAACAATGGGTATTCCTGGTTGCTTTGATTCATATCAGAGCAGAGTTGCTACATTATATTGATAGCTTTAATACAATGAATATAGTGAAGCTTATTTCATGTCTAACTCACTGTGGCTCAAGGTGGTTGGAGATTGTTTCCAGGTGTTGTACAGTTGTATGACTGCTGTCATCAATAATTTTGGTAATCACTGGAGATTGTGAGCCCCAGTCATAATCTGACAGTGTATTCAGTTGTGTGTTGCTGCAATACATATTATCATTAAACGCATACCCAGAATTGTATCTCCTTTCACAGTTCATTCAATTTGTACTGCGAGGATTCCCATGACCACCTCCTTTGCTGTGTTTCTGATAACTGTTCAGTTTGGTATTCTGCGGAGGACACCAGCTTATGGTACATGCAGTTGTCCTCCACTACAGCCATTGCCTGTACTAGGACTCCGTGAGTAATAACCTCTGGGTCCTGGTTGCGACTTAATATCTCCTTCAGTTACATCCATAGAACCCAATACAGACATAAATTCATTCCAACTGAGTTCTGACACAGTGATATGTTTCTCTCCATTTTCAACAGACAGGTTTGCCTTTAAGATTGTTGAAACATCTCTATGAGAAATGGATTGACCCCAGTAGCATGCCTTACTAAGTTCTTTTCGAGACACCGGTGCAAGCTCCCATTTTGAAAAGAGAAAAGCTCTGAGTAAAAACTGTCTTCTGTGTATTACCGGCACATAACTGGGCCACAATTTGACAAGAAATGCATTTTCAAAATCCTCATGCTTTGAGGTGTCAAAAGTATTGGGATAACTCCTAATATTGTGTTCGATGCCCTTTTGCCTGCTGTAGTGCACCAACTCAACATGGCCTGGACTTAACAAGTCACTGGAAGTGCACTGTAGAAATACTGAGCCATTACTGCCTCTATAGCCATCCGTAAATGAGGAAGTTTGCCAAAGCAGGATTTTGTGCACAAATTGACCACTCTGTCACACTCCATAAATTTTGATGGGACTCATGTTTTACAATTTTTGTGGCCAAATCATTTGCTCAAGTCATCTAGAATGTTTTACAAAACAATTGTGAACAATTATGGCCTAGTGACTGTATAATGGTTACCTTAAACAATTTCGCATGCTCTTTGAAATTTGCTCACCATTAGCACGTTCTAAACAGGGAACTGGCAGAGATTTAATTATTGATTCAATCTCCCATTTGTCAGTATCACAGAGAAGTGTCTTACACATCAATATTGGAAAAGTATTTTCCAAGAGAGTTATATCATTCCCTGTGAAAACTAAGTTTTTATTAAATGACAAGTAGTGCTCAGAAAATGACAGTTAAATACTGTACATATACAGGGTGGTCCATTGTTCGTGACTGGGGCAAATATCTCATGAAATAAGCATCAAACAAAAAAATCTACAAAGAACAAAACTCATCTAGCTTGAAGGGGGAAACCAGATGGCGCTATGATTGGCCACTAGATGGCGCTGCCATATATAAAACAGACATCAACTGCAACTGTTTAAATAGGAACCCCCATTTTTTATTACATATTCATGTAGTACGTACAGAAATATGAATGTTTTTGTTGAACCACTTTTTTCACTCTGTGATAGATGGTGCTGTAATAGTCACAAATATATGGCTCAAAATTTTAGATGAACAGTTGGTAACAGATAGGTTTTATAAATTAAAATACAGAACATAAGTACATTTGAACATTTTATTTTGGTTGTTCCAATGTGATACATGTACCTTTGTGAACTTATGATTTCAGAGAACACATGCTCTTACAACATGATTACCTGTAAATACCACATTAATGCAATAAATGCTCAAAATGATGTTTGTCAACCTCAATGCATTTGGCAATACGCGTAACGACATTCCTCTCAAGAGCGAGTACTTCGGCTTCTGTAATGTTTGCACATGCATTGACAATGTGCTCACTCATGTTGTCAGGCATTGTTGGTGGATCACAATAGCAAATATCTTTCAGCTGTCCCCACGGAAAAAAATCCGGGGATGTTAGATCCGGTGAACGTGCGGGCCATAGTATGGTGCTTCAACGAACAATCCACATGTCATGAAATATGCTATTCAATACCGCTTCAACCACACGTGAGCTATGTGCCTGACATCCATCATGTTGGAAGTACATCGCCATGCAGTCATGCAGTGAAACATCTTGTAGTAACATTGGTAGAACATTACGTAGAAAATCAGCATAGTTTGCACCATTGAGATTGCCATTGATAAAATTGGGGCCAATTATCTTTCCTCCCATATTGCCGCACCATACATTAACTCGCCAAGGTTGCTGATGTTCCACTTGTCAGAGCCATCATGGATTTCCTGTTGCCCAATAATGCATATTATGCCGGTTTACGTCACCACTGTTGGTGAATGACACTCCGTCGCTAAATAGAATGCATGCAAAAAATCTGTCATCAGCCCGTAATTTCTCTTGTGCCCAGTGACAGAACTGTACATGACATTCAAAGTTGTCGCCATGTAATTCCTGGTGCATGGAAATATGGTACAGCTGCAATCGATGTAGATATAGCATTCTCAACACCGATGTTTTTGAGATTCCCGATTCTCACACAATTTGTCTGCTACTGAAGTGCGGATTCGGCATCATCATTTGTTGCAGGTTGTGGTTGACATTTCACATGTGGCTGAAAACTTCCTGTTTCCTTAAATAACGTAACTATCCGGCAAACGGTCCAGACACTTGGATGATGTCATCCAGGGTACTGAGCAGCATACATATCACATGCCCTTTGGGCATTTTGATCACAATAGCCATACATAAACACGATATCGACCATTTCCGCAATTGGTAAACAGTCTATTTCAACACGGGTAATGTATCACGAAGCAAATACCGTCTGCACTGGTGGAATGTTACATGATACCATGTACTTATATGTTTGCGACTATTACAGCGCCATCTATCACAAAGCAAAAAAAGTAATTCAACTAAAACATTCAAATTTCTTTATGTACTGCATGAATATGTAATAAAAAATGGGGTTTCCTGTTTAAAAAAAAAAACGCAGTTGATATCCGTTTGACCTATGGCAGCACCATCTTTCAGGCCAACCATAGCGACATCTGGTTTCCCCCTTCAAGCTAGATGAGTTTTGTTCTTTATAGTTTTTACATTTGATGCTTATTTCGTGAGATATTTGGCCCCATCACTATCAATGGACCACCCTGTATATGACTTATCAGTATCAGATATACACTCCTGGAAATGGAAAAAAGAACACATTGACACCGGTGTGTCAGACCCACCATACTTGCTCCGGACACTGCGAGAGGGCTGTACAAGCAATGATCACACGCACGGCACAGCGGACACACCAGGAACTGTGGTGTTGGCCGTCAAATGGCACTAGCTGCGCAGCATTTGTGCACCGCCGCCGTCAGTGTCAGCCAGTTTGCCGTTGCATACGGAGCTCCATCACAGTCTTTAACATTGGTAGCATGCCGCGACAGCGTGGACGTGAACCGTATGTGCAGTTGACAGACTTTGAGCGAGGGCGTATAGTGGGCATGCGGGAGGCCGGGTGGACTTACCGCCGAATTGCTCAACACGTGGGGCGTGAGGTCTCCACAGTACATCGATGTTGTCGCCAGTGGTCGGCGGCAGGTGCACGTGCCCGTCAACCTGGGACCGGACCGCAGCGACGCACGGATGCACGCCAGGACCGTAGGATCCTACGCAGCGCCGTAGGGGACCGCACCGCCACTTCCCAGCAAATTAGGGACACTGTTGCTCCTGGGGTATCGGCGAGGACCATTCGCAACCGTCTCCATGAAGCTGGGCTACGGTCCCGCACACCGTTAGGCCGTCTTCCGCTCACGCCCCAACATCGTTCAGCCCACCTCCAGTGGTGTCGCGACAGGCGTGAATGGAGGGACGAATGGAGACGTGTCGTCTTCAGCGATGAGAGTCGCTTCTGCCTTGGTGCCAATGATGGTCGTATGCGTGTTTGGCGCCGTGCAGGTGAGCGCCACAATCAGGACTGCATACGACCGAGGCACACAGGGCCAACACCCGGCATCATGGTGTGGGGAGCGATCTCCTACACTGGCCGTACACCACTGGTGATCGTCGAGGGGACACTGAATAGTGCACGGTACATCCAAACCGTCATCGAACCCATCGTTCTACCATTCCTAGACCGGCAAGGGAACTTGCTGTTCCAACAGGACAATGCACGTCCGCATATATCCCGTGCCACCCAACGTGCTCTAGAAGGTGTAAGTCAACTACCCTGGCCAGCAAGATCTCCGGATCTGTCCCCCATTGAGCATGTCTGGGACTGGATGAAGCGTCGTCTCACGCGGTCTGCACGTCCAGCACGAACGCTGGTCCAACTGAGGCGCCAGGTGGAAATGGCATGGCAAGCCGTTCCACAGGACTATATCCAGCATCTCTATGATAGTCTCCATGGGAGAATAGCAGCCTGCATTGCTGCGAAAGGTGGATATACACTGTACTAGTGCCGACATTGTGCATGTTCTGTTGCCTGTGTCTATGTGCCTGTGGTTCTGTCAGTGTGATCATGTGATGTATCTGACCCCAGGAATGTGTCAATAAAGTTTCCCCTTCCTGGGACAATGAATTCACGGTGTTCTTATTTCAATTTCCAGAAGTGTATTTTTACTACAAACTGACTTTATAACGTTGACCTTGTGCTTGTGAGCAGACACTTCCTTCACAACTGACCATATGGTCTTAATTTTATTCTGTGAAGTAGCTATTCTGTTTGTGTACCACACACTCTTTGAATTCCTAATAACATTTTTAAACACCTTACATTAGTGTTTGTAATGGGCTACTGTAGCTTGATTGTGACTACTTCTAGCATTTTGATATAATTCCCATTTTGTTCTACGTGATATCCTTATTATTATTAGTATTTGAGAGACATTTGCTGAGCATAGCAAGTGATTTAAATAAAAACTCGTTTTCTACAGGGAATGACATAATTCTCCTGGAAAATACTTTTCCAATATTCATGTCTGAAATACTTCTCTGTGATACTGACAAGGGGGAGATTGAATTAGCAATGAAATCACTGAAGAACAAGAACTCTCATGGATATAATGGATTGCCTAGAAGAATATTAAGGTACTGTGTTGCACATGTTAGCCTGTACTTAGCCATATTTGTAATATTTCCTTTAAGGATGGTCAGTTTTCTGGATGATTAAAGTACTCACTGGTAAAGCTGCTTTATAATAAGGGAGAAAGGAATAACGTAAACAATTTTAGACATATTTCTATGCCATCAGTGTTTGCTAAAGTTATTGAGAAAGTAGTGTGTGTAAGGATAATTGATCATTTTATTTCACATAATTTGCTGTCAAATATAAAATTCGGTTTTAGACATGGTTTAACAACTGAAAAGACTATATTCTCTTTTCTCTGTGATGTACTGGATGGATTAAATAAAAGGTTTAGAACACTAGACATATATTATGTTTTAACTATGGCATTTGATTGTGTTGATCGTAAAATACTCCAGAAGTTGGAATATTACAGAATAAGGGAGTAGCTGACAATTGGTTCACCTCTTACTTTAACAACAGACAGCAAAAGGTCATTACTCACATGTGTTGAGAATGGCTGTGATGTGGGGTCTGAGTGGGGTATGGTCCAATGGGGGGGGGGGGGGGGGGGGGGAACCCCAGGGATCAATGTTGGGGCCACACCAATCCTTATTTATTTAAATGATATTCCCTCTAGTATTATGGGTCACTAAAATATTTCTGCCTGCTGATGAACCTAGCTTGGTAGTAAAGGATGTTGTGTGCAACACTGGCTCTGTTTCAAATAGTGCAGTTCATGACATACATTCAAGCCTGATAAAAACAAAAGTAATGTTAAATCACAGTAAAACTAATTTTTTACAGTTTCTAACACACAATTCAACAAAACCCAACATTTCAAGTCCACAAAATGTGCATATGATTAGAGAAACTGAACAGTTCAAATTTCTTCGTGTTTAAACAGATAGTTAACTGTCATGAAAGGCCCACATTCAGGGTCTTGCCGAAGGACTTAATGCTGCCATTTTCACTATTCGAACCATATCTGAGGTAAGTGATAGCTTGTCATGAAAAGTAATCTACTTTGCTTGTTTTCATTCACTTATGATGTATGGTATTATATTTTGGAGTAAATCTTCCCATTCTCAAAGAACATTTTTGGCTCAGAAACGAGTAGTCCGTGCAAAAAGTGGTGTAAGTTCATGAACCTCTGGGTATTCTGACATTGACCTTACAATATATATGATCTTTATTGTCATTTCTTGTTAACAGTATCAGTTTATTTCAAAGAATTAGCAGCTTGCACTTGGTTAATACTAGGCAGAAATCCAAACTGTATTTTGAACTCACTTGCTTGACTCTTGTGCAGGAAGGTGTGCAATATACTGCTGTATCCATTTTTGATAATGTGCCAAAAGGATACAAAAATCTTAGCAGTAATCCACACTCTTTGAAATTGAAACTAAAGTGTTTCCTCATGAGTGACCTTCTGTTCTGTCGAGGAGTTCCTTGAAACATTAAGCTGATTCCTCTGTTATATTGTTGATTGCTTTTACATGAACTTATAGCTTGACTTTTTTTGTTTCATAAAAATTTTATTTTATCTGTTAGTTCTTTTGTGTTGTAATTTCATGTACTGACTCATTCCATGACCTTGGATATTAGCTCCTCAATTTGGTCCTACAGAACTAGACATGTAAAATAGAAAATAAGAAAATCTTCTGAATATAAATGACAGCTGTATCAATGCATTGTTCTTTTAAACCTTGTGTATGTGATATTGCTGCCATCTCTACATGTTCATATTACTATCCCACAACTTTTCCCAATTTGGTGTAGGTTTCGCATGAATCATTTATTTCAGTTGCCTATAGGGCCCTCTCACCATGCACATATTAAGTTACTTAACTTATCTTTAGCACCTTGGTCTATAGTCATGGCAAAACATCTTTAAAGCCACAAATGAATACCACAGGATATACCATCTTATTTGATGAATATATTTGAAAGTTTCTGTGCTTAAGAATTTTCATTTCCATTATTATTACTGTGTATAATAGCATCGTCACCAGCAGCACACCATGTGCAGATTGTGAAATATGTTGAACAGGCTGATTCACATTCAGACTGTTATAGTCTGATCTGGGGCTCAAGGTATGTGTCATTATGTTTTCATGCAATTCATATTGGCATTCCTGCACCACTGACAGGACATCTATTAACTCTTTGTTCAGGGGTTTGAATGTTTCAACTATTTTATTTCTCCATTGAGAAGAATAAGATCCTATTCGTTCTTTGATCTTGAGTAATTCCTTCTTTAGCCCACTGCTGGGAGGGACAACAGATTACTAGCAGAAGTCTCGATTCGCTCATTCACAAATTTTATTATTTGATCTTCCTCAGAATTTGCCCAAGCATTTATGTATTCTGTGACTTGCTGCCTGTGCACAGTAAACTGTTCTTGTACCATTTTTCTTGCTCTAATGTCAAATTCATCACTTGGTATGACAGATTGTCCACAGTGTCACCTAAGGATACCTATCTATCATGGATCTCATTCACTTCTGTTGGTAGCTTCTCCATAGATCCAGGGATCAGCTCTTGAGCTTTTTGCAGTTCAGTTATCTCATTTCCTATTTCCTTCACTCTGGCTTCCTGTTTCTCTGCTAATTCAGTAAGTTGTGTGCTCACTGTGGCCAGATCTTGCCTAGTGTGCATATCCTCCTGTCTAGTAGACATTTCTTTTTGCTTTGTGGCTAATGCTGTAACAAGCTGTGTTTGTTTTGCAGCTCAAATTCTCATCTGCTCCAGAATTTTGGTAAAGGCATCTTATGTTTATGGTTTTGACACCTCTGGTTCCACTACATCCTCAACTGAATGAACATTTTTGATACCTCTGGTCCACTACATCCTCAACTGAATGAACATTAACTAAGTCCACCAACTTCATCTTATATTGAGCATCGGTTTTTGCCACAACACACAAACAAATTTGGACAAGAACCTAATGTCTTCTATCAGATTGCAACACAGCCCATCCCTAATAGATATACACACAAAATATCATCAGACAGACAAAGAAAACTATAATGATAAGCACTGTTAAAAATAGATGAGAAATATAGTTTCCAATGATCTATATTGTGAAGAATAATACTCTGAAAATAGAGAAAAATCTTAGTACTACTAGAAAGAGTGATGAAGATCTGTACCAGCTATTTACCCTAGAAGCTTATCTGAAAACTTACAGCTTTGTAGGGGTGCAATCTGGTCAAGAAAGAAAGAATCATGTACTCTGACTTTATTTTCTGGTGTGTTCTGAAGTTCATTTGTGATGGATCTGGACTCAGCAGTGACTGCATCTGACCTCCATACAGAGAATTTTTGGAGTGTGTTACAAAATACACAAAAAATAGTTAAAATGCAATGCAATAACACAATGTAAAGTCCTGCCTCCCCAGAACCTGTCTTCTATACATTTTTGAAGGGATCTATTAGGAATAAGAAACTTCCTGGCAGATTAAAACTGTGTGCCCGACCGAGACTCGAACTCGGGACCTTTGCCTTCGCGGGCAAGTGCTCTACCATCTGAGCTACCGAAGCACGACTCCGCTGCAGAGTGAAAATCTCATTCTGGAAACATCCCCCAGGCTGTGGCTAAGCCATGTCTCCGCAATATCCTTTCTTTCTGGAGTGCTAGTTCTGCAAGGTTCGCAGGAGAGCTTCTGTAACGTTTGGAGGGTAGGAGACGAGGTACTGGCAGAAGTAAAGCTGTGAGTACCAGGCGTGAGTCGTGCTTCGGTAGCTCAGATGGTAGAGCACTTGCCCGCGAAAGGCAAACGTCCTGAGTTTGAGTCTCGGTCGGGCACACAGTTTTAATCTGCCAGGAAGTTTCATATCAGCGCACACTACGCTGCAGAGTGAAAATCTCATTCTATTAGGAATAAGTTTATGCACTTTAAAACATGAAGATTTAATCATTATTATTATCATTTACAGTGTTGATAATTATGATTATAAAATTTATCTGCTTCTTTACTAATGTTATAATCATTAAAAGCTTATGTTATGTGCTAGATAACATGCAGGTGGAAATTACTTAAATAAAATGTAAAAATTTCAAACTTACACAAAACAGACTTCTGCAGAATTATGGATGGCTACATGTCGTGCAATGCATAGCACTGTCTTTGTTTAATGGCCATTACTGCTGTACTGAGTTATTAGCCACAACTGTCATACTGTTTATTAAAAAGTTATATGAAAATTTTCCCCTAAACAAGTCTCAATAAAAAGTTTAGTTTCTTGTTGCTGGTCCACTTTCCAATGATCCCTCTGACCTACAAACTGAATATACTTATCAACACTGGGTAAGATAATGGTAATTAGAAGTTGTTGAAATAATGATCTGACCTTGAGTTTTATTTTTGAGAAAATACAATAGGCCTACCACCTGCATTGTTCTATTGTGAGTAATATTACTACTGTCAACAATTCAGACAGTTTAGAATGATTACAACTTGTTTCACTTCATTTAAAAAGGAACTAATTACCTTTTTGACTATCTGATATGATGATTAACAACTGAGAGCAAATTACTTTCTTTGTACCCAGAGCCATGTTATAAAGTGATGAGTACACTGTCCACTCTGGGGCAGTAGAGCTTGTGCATACTTGACAAAATATAAAAAGATATACTACACCAGCCAGATATGGTCAGAAGTATGTTCAGGAACACATGTAAATGAAAAATTCAGCAAATTCATGACTATATTCAAACTAAAATTTGATGAGACATTTCCTAAAATGGGACATTCCATTAGAGAATCTATCAGAAAAACTGGGTGACAAAGTTACCAGAATCTTCTGAACACTCAGGTATCTCAGCTCTAGCAAAGACAATAAGAGGGGCCCAGACTTCTTGCAGTATTTTCTCAAATATAAAAGAACCTATAGGAAAATGCTACAGGATGGAAAAAGAATACAAAATGATAAGGCTATACAGATGTCCAACAATAAAAGCAAAGCAACAAGGAATATAGTAAAACAAGAAACTGGTAGCACCAAGCCAAAACAGAGAAATATGAAAATTAGAAATAAAGGTGGTTAAATATATAATTCTGAGGATAACTTTTTTGACCATTACTTTAGTAACATAGCAATTAAATTGCAAGAAATGCTACCAAAAATACAATATACAGCTACAAATAACTACGTACTTTACATAAAGCTGCTGCTACTAACCACGCGAGAGAAAATCATTGGGATTGTGAATAAATTTAAGAGTAAAACATCCATAGCTCCAGATGAAATTCCAGTGTGTCCACTAAGGGGCTGTATTAGCAGCATAAAAGCATCGCTAACAGATACTATAAGTGAGTCATTCACATCCAGTTGCTTCCCTGATTACCTAACACAAGCAGAAGTTCTTCCCACCCACAAAAAAGATGGTAAAGAAAATATAGAGAATTACAACCCAAATTCAACACTACCTCCATTTTCAAAAATGATAGAAACTATTATGGAAAACAGACTTATGGATCATTAAAATAATATCAACTTCTGTGGAAAGAACAGTTTGGTCTCAGATCTAGAAAGAGGACAGAAGCTACTACAGGAAAATTTACAAAAATAGTTATAGAAGCTCACTGACACATCCTGTCACACGAGTGGACACTAGCACATTACAAAATCTGTCACTCATGTGATAACTGAAATCACAGCATGACCCATCACACAAATAACCACTTTTTACACTACACACTCCATCATTTGGATGATCACTGAAATCACAACATACCCCATCACATAAATGATCAATGAAATCACTACACCACCACAGCAAACTTAATGGACGAGTATGTTCTGCCTTGTGTCTGTGAGAGTATACTCCAGTGAAGCAGCAGCAGCAGGAGGGGCACATCTGAGACCTCTGCTCGCTAATCCTGCTGGACCCCCCTTAAATTGGGCACACAGTGTGGTGATATAACCTAGATACCAAAGTTGCAGTCTATGTTGTTGGGGGTCCTGTATTTTATTATTATGTGGGTGGCACATTCGCTTACTATCATTGGTGCAGTGTGACGAATGCTGTAAGCTCGCAGTCTGACTAACTGTGCTAGCAGTGCCAAATTTGTCCTACGCTATAAGTTCATGACTTTGATAGTACCATAACTAGCTGAACTGTGCAACTACACAACGTAACCCTCCTCCGAAGGATTGGAACAAAGACTGTACTGATTGGGGAGGTGGTGGTGTGGTCATCTGAATGGGGTGCATGGAGGTCGGCTCAGATGGGAAGGTGTATGTCACCTTCATATGGTCCAGTGATACTGTCTGAGAGTTTCCATCTGCCAGCCAGAATGGCCGAGCAGTTCTAGGCACTTCAGTCTGGAACCGCGTGACTGCAATGGTGGCAGGTTCGAATCCTGCCTTGGGCGTGGATGTGTGTGATGTCCTTAGGTTAGTTAGGTTTAAGTAGTTCTAAGTTCTAGGGGACAGATGACCTCAGCTGTTAAGTCTCATAGTGCTCAGAGCCATTTGAACCATTTTTTTATTCTCATCTATGGAAACTTCCAGGGTATAATGACTTCGACTAACAATCTCATGAGATCCGGAGAATGGACATTGGACCAGGCCTGAACCCCTCAACACTGACCATTACATGCATGACAGTGCCTGAATCTGATGAACGAAGGAAGGTGGGGTGCCATGCTGAGAGCCAAGTTAAAGATAGACGCATGTAATATGGTAGCACAGTTCATACAGGAATACTGGAATGTTACAGTCAGAAGAGGTAGCAGAGAATTTGACACATTGTCTGGTATCTGAAGCTGCTCACCATATACTGTAAAAGACCACAGTCACTGTGGTGATGAGGTCTGTCTTAAACTGGAGTGGAGGTTGAGAAGTATGATGAAGAGTGCAGTAGTCCTTGCTCTGTTATGACAAACCAGAGCCACCTACAAAATTTGATGCCATCAAACAACCGTATCATTTCAGGCTGGATGGTGATTATGAGTGCCAAAGAATTTGGCAAGCTTTGAACAGCTGGGATTCAAATTTCCTTTCACAACCTGTGGTGATGTCGAGTAGTAAAGCATAATGATCAGTCCACTTACTGACAAATACTAGTACCACAGTATCAGCTGCGATGTAAGAAATTGGTGTTGCCTCTGGCCAGCGTGTGAAATGTTCAATGATATGTTAAAAAGATACTGCTGACCATCAGAGGTGAGGAAGTGATGGACAATGTTAACTTGGGCATGCATAAGCAACCCTGTGGCCTTGGAAAAATCACCAACTGGGGCATGGATGCGCAGGTCAGTCTTACCAAGCTTATAGGCAACACAGCAATGGTTCCACCTGCCACAATCTGAGCAGATCCCAAGCCTTACATAATGATGAATCCTGGTAGTAGCTTTAATACCAGGTTATGGACACTGTCAAAGGCCAGCTGGGGGAAGGTTGGTAGGGAAGATTGTAATTAGCGATTGTAGGTATCACATAACAATTTGTGACTGTGCTAGCCTAAGGCTAGGTTTTGGTGATAAGAGTCCTGCTCCGTACCGACCTCTTGAGCTGCAGTGAATGTTGTGAAAGTGATGCAGCCAGTGATGCCAGCAACTCATGAGAGACAATCGGTAACAATACTGTCCGTGCTTAACTGAGAGATATATTCCAATTGGTGGAATTGATGTGGTGAGCAGTGACCATTGCTCTACTGCAAGGTATTCATGATGGGTCTGTAGTGTGGAAATGTCATTAAGTTCCTGGCCTCCATCTTTTGATAGATGTAGCAGATTACCTCATAGATGACAAGGCCTTCCTGTCATAGGCACTTCGTTGGTGCTTTGTAGGCCTAAGCTTATTTGGAAAGAAGACCAATGGTTGTCAGGAACCACTGAAGTGTTGTTGCAAAGCTGCGCCTAAGGCACAGTGGCTGGTGTCAACCACCAGTGCCAACAGGGTGTCATGCTGCATGAGCCAGAAGTGTAGAATTGACAAAGCAGTTCTTGAAAACAGTGAAGGCAGCGTCTATTTCGTCCATCCAAAGAATTGAAGGACCAGAAAGAGCATCTGACAGCAGCCCTTGACTTGAGACTGCACAAGGGAGATAAATCTGGTGGCCCAGGAACATCACCTGGGAAGCACCAAAGATGCAATTAATGATAACCCCAAAATCTTTTACCCATTGAAACCCTACTGACAGGTGTTCAGTTAATTACTTAGTTACAATATTATGAAAAGAATAGACAACTACTGACCATATAATGGAGATACTGAGTCGTGGAGAGGCACTACAAAAAGACTACTAAATACGTAAGCACTGGGACCAAAGGCTTTCTTTTGAAATGGACAACTGTCTCGCTCTCTCTCTCTCTCTCTCTCTCTCTCTCTCTCTCTCTCTCTCTCTCTCTCTCTCTCTCTCACTCTCTCTCTCTCTCGCAAACACACACACACACACACACACACACACACACACACACATTACCACTGTCTCTGGCCTTGGCAACGAGAGGCAATATTTATGTGTGTGTGAGGTGCATTTGTGTGAGTGTGTGTCTTGTCTATTTCAGAAGAAGTACTTCTCACCAAATGCTTACATGTTTAACAGTGTTTTTGTTATGCTGGTCTGTAACTCAACATCTCCGCTATATGGTGAGTGGCAATCTATCCTTTCATAGTATTGTCATTATTCCACCCTGGGTTTTCTTCTGTTATTTAGTTACTTTTATGTTCCTTGCCCCATTTGTCACAATAATTTGTATTGATGTGGAATGAGTTATTTTACATTACATGCTGAACATTTATAAGTTTTTTAAAAAATATACAGACTTGGCTTGGTAATTTCTATCCACCGTCTTTCACACATTACACTGTGAGAAGTTCTGCTCAACAGAAGGCGATGTCAAGGAAAAAGCTTTTTAAGTTTGTTTTCAAATTTTACTTTGCTGTCAGTCAGACATTTTATATCAGTGGCCAAGTAATCAAAAATTTTTCTTGTAGCATTGTGCATCTCTTTTTGTGATAAAGACAACATTAATGTGAAGTAATAAAAGTCATTTTTCATTCAAATATTGTAATTATGTGTGTAACTGTTGCTTTTGAAGTGTAGTAGATTATTTACAACAAACTTCATGAGGGAAGAGATATACTTTGAATTAGTAGTCCGAATGCCCAACACCTTAAACAGATTACAAGATGTTCATAGATAAGTAATACATGTTATTCTTACAGCATGTTTCTGAGCAATGAAGACTTTCGTTCTTAAAGATGACATTACTGAATGAATATATGCAAAATATGTCAACTTACTTATTTGTTTCTCAACAAGATTTTGTATGATTCTAAGCACAAAAGTGGCTGAACTAAGTTGTTTTAGGAATTTCCCAATGGGCTTTGTCCAGTTTAAATTCTTGTCAATATGGACAACTTGAAATTTTGAAGTTGCCACCCTATTGATTATTTTCTGAGTATGTGTTACACTTGTCATTAGTATAGTACTCTTGGATATGCAAAACTGAATATGTCGCATTTTCTTTTTTTTTTTTTTAACTGTGCCCTTTCACAAAAACAAGTCAATGGAACTTTTAAGAACATTGTTTACCATTTCTTCTGTTTCTGTATGTGTGCTTGGATTGATTACAAAACAGGGTGTATTCACGGATAAGAGAAAAAAATCCTGGGATTTTTCCCAGTTAAAAATACACTTTTTCCAGGGTGAAAATATACTATACCCCTGGTGAAAGTACATTTTTTTCACATTAAGTGACAATATAAGTTCCCTCAGAGCTGTGAAACGTATGTCCTTTGAATGGTGAAGGTTTCATACACCATATAGAATTCACGGGCACTTTAGAAAATGAATCCAGCAAAAAACAATGATTTCTGAAATACCTTTGATATGCAGCAACATTTACACTGAATATTTTCACTTCACGGAAATATAAACAGGAACTCCACCAGATACGGCACGGTAACTTCTGAAGCTCTGAAATCGAGAATGCAATGTGCTTTTATCCGCCAATAATAGTTCATGCTGCATGATCTCGCTAGCCAAAGACACCAGATATTCATCGATTAGGACATGTGACATAGTCAGCCAATAGCAGCCTCGTTCTTAATTAATGCAAACACACAAATAGGAAACCTTAATGAGCTAAGTTAAATTATTATACATACAGCAAAGCTACAAAAATGAGCCAAGCTTTTACATATAATATTGGCTAACAACATTATGCAGGCACTGAATATTTCTGTCAAGCATTATTATAAATTCCATTGCAGTGCACAGAAAATTTCGTCAAACATTTTGACTTTACGATAGAAAAGCAAATTCCATATGGACTTTTTGAAGAACTCGCTTTGCACATTTTTGTAAAGGGTAGTTATACTTTTTGCCACAGTTACTGCTTAATTTGTACTCTATGAAAGGACTAAAATAAATACGGAAAGCTAACCTTGGAACTTAGTCTTTTGTAGCTTGTGTTACCCTTTAAGAGACATCAAACAAAATGTGGCAGTAAAATATTTAATAAAAGCTTAAATGGCAGATCTTCAGTGTTAAGTTTTGAATGAGTGTTTAATACTTCTTTATTCAAGAAATTCATTGCACATTCTCACACATAACATAATTCATATTGCATAAAAGCAAGTCACTTTGAAACTAAAACTTCACACACTACCATTTGCAACATTCTCCCTCAACCTATTAAAAATGTAAGCAATTGTGGCGTCACGCTCATCAAATCAAGGCCGCAATTAGTATTGCATAGTCTTTGACACATTTTGCAGTTGGAAGATTCTTGCGTGTGCAGCACAGTCTTTTGTCATTGTTAAAGGGCAAATTTACTTTGCAACTACAGTTTTATTTTGTTTTTATTCTCTTGTTTATATTTTATTGCTGCAATATTATTCTGCAATAGTGGGCCAAAGTAAAATTCTATGTTAGAGTAACTTGTTATTACTAGCTGAAATTACAAATATTTAAATGAAACCTAAGAAAATGAAATACATCTGGAAGTCTAAAAATTTCCTAGGTTTTTCCTGATTATCCCAGTGTGTACGAACCCTGCAATAGTAGTTTCATTTGCAAAAGAAACTAATTCTGCATGCTGTATATTAGACAGAAGATTGTTCACACATATGAGTAACACTGGTGGACCTGAGGCTTGGGAAACCCGATATGTGATTTTCCCCAGTCAGATTTATGTCCCCGGACTACATCGGAAGAGTCGGCATGTAAAGGGCATTAACAGTAGAGCAACTTTTCTTAACCCCAAACTGCTATTTACTGAGGATATTGATGCTAAGGTGAGATATCATTCTAAAATGCATAACCTTCTCAGAAATCAGTGGTTCAGTGTAGCTGCAATGAAGAAGAAAACACTACTATGATGTTGAGGTAAAGGAAGCAACAGGTGATGAAGCACTGTTGATAAACCAGTGCAATATTTGGCAGTATTATGGAGATAAAATGGCATCTAAAGTGATTCAAAGATGCCAAGCAGTGTGCTGATGGATGTCTTTGGGATGTCTTCCATGTTGACTGGTATCTGCATGGATGCCTTCATGCAGCCAAGAACACTGAAATGCTGCTAAGTGAATAGTTGATGTAGCAAACTCCTGGAAGAGGATATATGTCTGGGATGGTGCATACATTATGAGCACAATATACAATATTTTCCATAGGTCTGTCAGGATGTATCACTTTTCAGTACGAAGTGGAGAGGAGAGGACTATAGTCAAGTTGCTGTAAGTTGATACCTGACAGCGCCAATGGCTAGGTAGACAGCTACTGTTTTCACCTGCAACTGTTAAAACTTCACAGCTGAGAGCTGGCAACAGTGCTACAAGCTGTCCGGGACCTCCTTATGCGATCTTCACTAAAGAATCTGTTCAAATGGTGAATGATACCATTCCAAAGTGGAAACTCAAATTCAGCTTCAGCAGAAACAAATTGCTCCAGTTTGAAGCGTCATGGTCTATTGAAAACTATAGGACCAAGTGTGGTGCATGTTTGATGTACTGCACTGTGTCATTCTTTTCTTGATGCTCCACGTGAGAGCGTGATGGCTGGAAAATTGTTGAGATGATCCTGCTAATGCAGTGTGGATGAGCTTCAGTAAAAAATGTTGTACAACATGGCAGAACCCAACAGTTAAGTGACCAGAGTCGTT
The DNA here is from genome assembly GCF_021461385.2 of Schistocerca piceifrons. NCBI lineage: Eukaryota > Metazoa > Arthropoda > Insecta > Orthoptera > Acrididae > Schistocerca > Schistocerca piceifrons. The sequence goes on from NC_060138.1 coordinate 85,024,366, forward strand.
GTCAATGAGTTGAGAGCCAGGAATGTTAGGGAGCAGCTGAAAACATGCTAAGAAATCAGCACCAATGGCTGGTTCTGTGATAACTGCAATGGTGAGTTTCCAGCTGAAGGTGCAGTGCAATCCTAGATGCAATTGTAAAGGACAGACATCATAGGTGGTGACAGACAAGTAATTGGGAGCCAACAGCTAAAATGGTGCTGGTCGACACTCAATGATCATTGTGTGTGGACAGACAGGCATATCAGACACTATTTCTATAAGAAAACAAGGGAAACACTTTCTACAAGCAATTCGAAGCACTTTGATAACTGTATGTACTCCCTCATGAATGCTGCTGGCATTTGGTTGGTTGTATGGTAGGCAAGATGGGGAAGTTTGCTTGTAAAGGTGCAGTGATTCCAATACATAGTGGTTTGGTCTTTGGCACGGTGACATTCATGAGTATGCTAGTGAGGATGTGGTGGTGTGGAAACACCAGCTGGTTGTGCATGACCTGCAGACACCTGGTCTGCGAGGGCTTTGATCTGCGCCGAAAGCACATAGGAAGCACAACAGACGCATTCCGGCACATAAAAAACGCAGTGGCTCATTAAGTACAAGTACATTTACTGACAGAATGGTTGGTACAAGGAATCAGTCACAAAACAATCACAATGCCACAAAGCACCCATCACAGGAGCGATCACCTAGTCCCTGCACAAGGCCCGTTGCAGCGACAACCACTGGAAAACATGTAGACAATCCATCACTCAGGTGATCACCGCACTCACTGGCACCAGAGTATCCCTTACTTTGCTTCAAAACTTTTTCAAAATATTTTACACTCACGCCTTAAACATTTTCTATTTGGTTATATATACTTTGGAAAAAATTTCATCTCAAAAGGGTGATATTAACCCATTCTGACTAGAGCAACAAATTTTAATATTGGAAATCTTCGGTTTTGTAGCTTTTAGTAGGCGTAGAAGTTATCGAGAACTGAATAAAACAGAAACTAAATACTGTAGCTTTTTAATTTTTGGATGCATTTACTATTCTTGAATGTTTTCTTCTTTTTACTGCATGCCAGCTACAGTCTACAGTGTTCTTGGACACAACAGAATGGAAATTCCTTTTGTTTCTCATCTACAATCAGACATCCATGAAAATTTTCCATTAAAGTAACACAGCATTCAACAGCATCATTTTAACAGCTTTTCACTATGTAACTAACCTTTTAGCATCTAAATACATTATGTGATCAAAACTATCCAGACACCTGGTTGAAAATGACTTACAAGTTCATGGTGCCCCCATCGGTAATGCTGGAATTCAGTATGGTGTTGACCCACCCTTAGCCTAGATCACATCTCCCACTGTCACAGGAATACATTCACCCAGGTGCTGGAAAGTTTATTGGGGAATAGGAGCCTATTCTTCATGTAGTGCTGCACTGAGGAGAGGTATTGATGTCAATCGATGAGGCCTGGCATGAATTCGATGTTCCATAACATCCCAAAGGTGTTCTATAGAATTCAGACCAGGACTCTGTGCAGGACAGTCCATTATAGGGATGTTATTGTCATGTAACCACTCCCCCTCAGGCCATGCATTATGGACAGGTACTCAATCGTGTTGAAAGATGCAATCACAATCCCTGAATCACTCTTCAATAGTGCTTAAGACTTCAATGTAGGCCTGTGCTGTGATAGTGCCATGCAAAACAACAAGGGGCGCAAGCCCCCTCCACGAAAAACATGACCACACCATAGCACCACTGCCTGTTGGCAGTTACTGTTACTGTTGGCACTCCACACTCTGACAGATGATGTTCACCGGGCATTTGCTATACCCACACCCTGTCATCGGATTGCCACATTATGTAGAGTGATTTGACATTCCACACAACATTTTTCCACTGTTCAATCGTCCAGTGTTTATGCTCCTTATATCAAGAAGTGTCGTTTGGCTTATGAGCAGCATGGCTTATGAGCAGCCGCTCAAGCAAGAACTTCAAGTTTTATCACCTCCTGCCCAACTGTCATAGTACTTGCAATGGATCCTGATGATTGGAATTCATGTGTGATGGTCTGGATAGATGTCTGCCTATTACACATTACAGCCATCTTCAGCTGTCAGTGGTCTCTGTCAGTCAACAGACTCATTCGACCTATAGTTGAGTATTGCACTTCAGTGTGGGATCCGTACCAGATTGGGTTGACAGAGGAGATACAGAAGATCCAAAGAAGAGCGGCGTGTTTCGTCACAGGGTTATTTGGTAACCGTGATAGCATTATGGAGATGTTTAGCAAACTCAAGTGGCAGACTCTGCAAGAGAGGCGCTCTGTATCGAGGTGTGGCTTGCTCACCAGGTTTCAAGAGGGTGTGTTTCTGGATGAGGTATCGAATATATTGCTTCCCCCTACTTATGCCTCCCAGAGAGATCACGAATGTAAAATTAGAGAGATTCGAGCGCGCATGGAGTCCTTCAGACAGTCGTTCTTCCCGCGAACCATCTGCGATTGGAACAGAAAAGGGAGGTAATGTCAGTGGCACATTAAGTGCCCTCCGCCACACACCGTTGGGTGGCTAGCGGAGTATAAATGTAGATGTGGATGTAGATGTAGACGAGGTTGGCCTGTATGCTTTTGTGCTTAAAGTGTCCCTTCACGTTTCCACATCACTATCACATCAGAAATGGTGGACCTAGGGATTTTTAGGGCTGTGGAAATCTCACATATTGACATATGACACAAGTGACACCCAATTACCTGACCAAGTTCGAAGTCCGTGAGTTCCACGGAGTGAACCATCCGGCTCTCACATCATGTCTAATGACTATTAAGGTCGCTGACATGGAGAACCTGGCAGTAGGTGGCAGAAAAACACACCTAATATGAAAAACGTACGTTTTTTGGGGTGTCCGCATACTTTTCATCACAAAGTGTATGAAGTGTCTGTGATGCATGTTGAAGGCCATTCTTGAATAAAACTTGTGTTCCATAGTCTTCATGCAAGAGGACAGACCTCTGTTTCTGCTTGACATCGAGTCAGCAGATGTTTTCTTTCAAATGAAGTTGAGATTGAATTATGAGATATCAACTAATAAAATCAATTAATAAAATCAATAATAAATGGTAATAAAATAATATTAAACTGGGCGTATAATGATGCATCCACTTCTCCACAAATACGAGCAATCTGTTTCAAATTTGTACATTATCTCTGTTCAGATTTGCTGCCGTTTTGACTGTGGTTAGTTCAGTCGTGCTCAAAAGTATCCGAATGACCTCAATTGCATTTCGCCTGATTTGCATGCAACCCACACAATGCAGCTGTCTAGCAGGTCCTCTAATCGCTCCTTGGTACAGTCGTTTGACTATTGAAAATGGTTCCAACAAGTCACCACTAGAAAACACTACTCTGTATCGCAATAACTCTAGATGTAAAGTAATACTACAATACTACAAATATCAGGGAACACCTTATCACAGGTAAGACTGTCCTTCAGGCTTGTAAGCTCACATTTATTACAATAAATGACATACCTGAAATGTTACCACTCTCATTATTATGTCAGATAGGTAATGCACGTAGTAAGTTCGTCATATTCATGATTTCCTCTTCAAAGTAACATACCGTACTTATTATTTAACACAAAACGACATTAAAAATTTAAGTTATTCACGAGCAGCTAGTTGAGAATAGGTATGAACTTCAAATGACACAATGAACCACCTCGTTCTGCATATGGATTGCTTAGTCCTGCAGACTAAGCAAAGATTTCGTGACTGACGGAAACTAACAGTCATTCCTCGTTAGGCATACAGAGAGTGATATAACTCGATTTTAGACAGTTTCAATTAGCAAATACCAATTTTAAAATACATAACGCAAACATTTTTGACGGACCCGAATTCCTACCCAGCACCTAATGTCCCTGTTAACGAACTATGAGAGATGTTAAATATTGCTTCTTAACAAGTAACTTATTTGAAATGCCGAGAGGTAAAGCTTTGAGTTGGACTGGGATTCGAAGCCAGAACCTAATCGGATAGATATCGCAGCACAATCAACTGTGACATATCACATTTTCTCGGCAGTAGCTAAATGTTTTAACTGAAATGACGAGACGAAACATTAATTTTTTCCTTCACAGGACTCCAACCCAGCACCTATCGCTGTTATATTCTAAAGAAAACAAACATTAAATATGGGTTTGTTGCACCAGTAGTGACATGTGATCATGTTTGAACTAGAAATAATGTGACGAAAGGTTCAGTGCTGACTGGGAATAGAGCCCCACACATATCGCTGTTGACTACACGCAAAAAGACGTCAGCTACCAAATTTTTCTCCACCAGCAGCTTGGAATAACATCTTGAACTTACAGTGATTTCGCAAATAGTTGTATGTCTCACTGGGAGTCAAAAACGTCAAATATCGTTAGTGTTGACAATGAATGAAAATACATTAAAAATCGAAATTATTATCCACCAGCAGATAGGTGTTCTCATGCTAGATCTTGATAATACATAATGAAATCTTTAGTACTGGGCCAGGATTCGAACCCATTCACGTGCAACATGTGGAGATGTTGAGGAATCTGCAGTTTTGAACAAACAACAAATTGTAGCCGAGTTGTATTGTGGCGAAGGGAACAAATTCCGCATTAAGGGCGGTCTGAGTTGCATTTCCAGTTCAGAACCAATTTTTATCGACATACAGAAGCTCAGATAAGTGTCATGTTAGCCTACATAGCGTTTGTTTCATCACTAGAAATAAATAACTAGTATAAGAAAGGTTACTGGTGATTGAGTTTCTACATGTCACCACTCCAGACTTTATTGTGGCTCAACCTAACGTCTACTTGGTAGAGAAGGAATATCATTTTTAATGTGAATTTCAGATCACAATGCCGTTATATCTTCTTCACTTGGTGTAGCCAGAAGTGAATGGAATCTGTCACTCCCTATCTAAAATCACTGATCATAGTTGGAATCGAATGCAGACCATCAATATATGAACCTCCCATCAGCCCAACAGACTACCAAAGCCTCTGCTGAGAGGCTCATTTTTCTATCATAATGCCGTTGTGCCACACTGGCTGAGAATTCTGACACACAGGCTCCCTGTATCAATTTGCAGCATGTTCAGTAAATTCATTTACTTGGTTGACCGAAACACCATGAACTAGCTGCCTCGGCTACCCAGTGCATACATTCAGCTTTATTTTGTAATCACCAAAATAAAATCACATAACTGCCACCAACACAAAACTGCCAACAGTGTAGGATGCAGAAATTTAAATAGGAAGTGTTCCTTTCCACTTGAGCTACTCTATTGCACTATTTGTTTGTTGAAAACGTCATGCAGTGCAAAATAAAAGGTATAGCTGTTTGTCTCTCATAAGTAATGACCTGGTCATATGCATTATCCGACAGCGCTGCGGAATGCAGAAGTTCTGGAGGACTTGTTTTTGACTTCTGGAGCTGTTACAGCTATGTGTCGGCTAGTAGCATAATGGTAAGTATCACGCACGGTAGGTAAGATGTCGCGAGTTCGAGTACATTCACTGCTATATTTTTAAAACGCAATTCTGCTATCTGCTAAAGTTATCAATCTAATGGAACTTGTGACATAATTCCCTTCACTTCTCAACCCAAAATAGTCGTATGTGGAAAAAGGGCTAACTTCTATGACATTTTGTTCATTTCAGGTTTAAGAGACAGCCAGACAGTACATGCATCTCGAAACCTTTGTATTATGTATGGGTAGAGCGCATCGTGCCAAAATACGTCGGAAAAGTATTTTCTACATTAGCTGTCATCTGGTAGTGGCATTTTATTCTTCTTCAAACCTTGTTTGAGAACTTTAACTCAGAACAAGTTTTCTACATGCATGTAATCAATAAACTGCATGTGCATTTTCAGACTGTTAACATCAAAGATTCACATTTATCCTTGATGATTAATTTCTCTCTCATGTTTACTATTGTTTTAACAACACTAAAGGAAACCTTACAAAAACTGTGAACTGTATTATACGAAATGAAATAAAACTACCCACGATAACGTTATGACAAAAGTCTGTTTTAATAAAACTGAGTATCTGTACACAAGAGTGCCTCTATCGACACGAATTGGTATAATACTGCTCACTTATATTTTGACTGGGTCTGTGTTTAATTGGTATGCTGTGTCACACTCAAGATGTATGCAAATGTTGCATTTCATAAATAAAGATATGTATTACCAGAAACTCAAAATTTGCTTGTCAACAGCGGAAAGAAGAATTACCTGTTGTGCAGTATTGTAAGGTTTTCACCATTGCCTTATAAGCCGAAAGTATTTTCTTGCAATTTCCTCATCGATGTTTGATCTGACTGTTTGTAGCTCTTTCATAGAAGGGATAAAAACGCTACACTCAGTGAGACTGGAACTATGAACCATAACAGAGAGTGTTTCACAAGTCAGCTCGTTACCACAGAGCTGGCGAAGAAGTATGTGTCTTTGCTTCCTCTTACGAGATCAATAGTGGCTACAACTCGTAAACCGCTATTTGAAGGATGAGATTAGTTGTGATTTCCACGTGCAATGACTTTCCTGGGCTAGAAACCATAAATTTACAATCTTTTGTTACACCTCAAGCGGTAACAACTCAGATTATTCAATGGAAATAACAGGTAAAATCAAGTAAACTTTGAGGCTTAATTCCGTCCACACCAGGAAGTAACTCGTCGATCACAGAGTTGCCAAACATACATTGCCTTGTTGCCAAATCTCAGTTACAGTACCAGCAGGAAGAAGACGAACCGATGTGTTCTTACAGCGGGCTGGGAATTGACCATAGCTGGTGTCTCCAAGTCGCGGCTGCTATGGGCTGGAATACGTAATGCGTCTGATTCACATTTCTGTAACTAGGTTTAGGGACTGGAGCGTAGTTACTAATAATACTCAGAACTGACTGCAAACTAAGCATCATAAATCAGTAACTCTCATAGTTGTTTTTATATTTCTTTCGTAAGTGTACTCAAAACTAATAAATTCATTCACAGATGTTTTCGTGCCTCACCGATAATCGAGCACAACAAACAAATAAAAATAAAAAAGAATGTATGTGTGTGTGTGTGTGTGTGTAACAGAGAGGGAGAGAGAGACAGAGGGAGAGAGAGAGAGAGAGAGAGAGAGAGAGAGAGAGAGAGAGAGAGAGTGAGAGAGGGAGAGAGATAAAAATCAAAAAGTATGAGTATCGTGTTCATGAACTGTGAAACAAGAATTAATCTACTGTAAAGTAACGTAATCATATCATATTGATGACTAGCCATGACGAGTCATGAATTACCGAAGTTTTTGCCAATACCAGTAACCACATCTAAACTTGAAAATAAAAGAATACAATTTTTGTAATAAACCTTGACTTCTGTCAAGACCCTTTCATCCTTGTAAATTAACCACGAAAGAAGTCTGATATACATCTATTCTGAAGTAACAAAGTGTGCATGCATTTAAAGATGAAGTGCATGATGTGAAATTCTGTGACAGAGATACGAACCCATCATGGTTCCTTCTCTGTCTACGGAGTCCTTTTCAGGTTATAATCAAACATCAGCAATTACTCGTTGATTACATTAAAACTAAAGTAGTTAATGAAGACGTTACTTGATAACAAAAATGCGGTGCCTTTCTTCATTTACTTGTGCCTAGAAATGGCTATGGAGTACTGCCAAACCCAAAGGCAAGAGATCTTACTGTCTTCCGATATACGTCGCTGTCAGTTCTTCCATATGATTTGGTCAACATGACCTGTTTCAAGTTGTGTATGACAGACAATGTTTTAGAAAATCAATTGTTTTCCTTAGCAATAAACAGAAAGATTTTCATTCTAAGTATCCAAGTACAAAATTTTCGCAATATTAGTTCAAATTTAATATTCACTTCTATAATGTAGGAAAGTATTTCACAGTTGCAAAACTCGCATCCAACTATTGACCTTACACTTAGTCGCTGACCATAAATTATAGCTCAGAGTAACACCAGATTAAGTAACCTAATGTAGCGAAGGCTGTTTGCCAGTGCTCTTTCTCACCGGAAAATACACAATTCACTCGAGTACGGGTGGTAAACGATTCACAAACCACGATTTAGTGCCGTTAAGACGATTACTTTAAACATTGTCGTAGATGAAGGAATTTAGTTTTGTTTTAAATCGTCTCAATCAGCAATGTTCACAGACATCTCAAATAGGAAAAAGCTCATTATCCAGGTACGAAGGTTGTAGAAAAAACTTCCCACAGTTTGTGTCAGATTGATCTTTTCGTCTGATAGGACTGTGTAAATATTTGGTCTATGAGGTATCACAAGTAGTGTTCCTGTAGCTGTGGGAATCATTGGTTGAAAATGAGTTTAACACCAATGGGTACAGTACTGCTAAATATTCTAAATGATTATCAACCTAAGTCGGAGTTCATCCGCAAACTGAGGCGAATTTAGAATATTGAAGCTAGACTGTTTATCCTTGTCTTCCTTGAGTGGGCATTGGAAGGCGTTTACACACATGTATACAGTACTATGAATACTTCGAACGCTTTAGTTAACGTTGCTCTCATAAACTACTTTTGTTTTTTAATTCTTCTGGGTCTTCAGCGTGCAATCTGTGTTGTAGATACAGTCTTAGAGCAAAAAACTAAAGTAGTTGATGAAGACATTACTTGATAACAAAAACGCGGTGCCTTTCTTCATTTACTTGTGCCTAGAAATGGCTATGGAGTACTGCCAAACCCAAACCGCCGAGTCGTTCACATAAGGTGGGCAATGCAGTCGTGCTCTTCTCAGAATCCTATGTCCGGCAATATGCTCGATCTGGCAACATTGTAGACTGTGGCACTTCCCAGAGGAAGTCTTGACTTCAGTCTTAGTATTTTATTCTTGACTACGACAGTAGTCTTGAGGTAAAACGCGAGACTAGCTAATACGACGTCTGGTAACTAAAAGCACACGTCGACAAAGTTTTTATCGCCCCTTTCCTCTCAGTGCTATGAGTGTAGTTCAAGTGAATCTACAATAGATTTTGCTTTCTGTCACACTGGTAATAACAGTTTGGTCCAACAATGTTTTAGCAAAAAGATTTCTTTGCTGAACATCTGCCTCTGAACACCGCATGCATCTGAGCTCTCTGGGACACGTTTGCTGCCTACCGGCGGGGGCTGAGGCACTGCATTGTCTCGCCTTCTGCCGACAACCTCTGCTCCACTCCGCACTCTCGACCATGTAAAATGCTTTAACGTTGTTGAGTGGTGACCCATAAAATCTGTCTACGATTTGTTCAAATGGTTCTGAGCACTATGGGACTTAACATCTGTGGTCATCAGTCCCCTAGAACTTAGAACTACTTAAACCTAACTAACCAAAGGACATCACACACATCCATGCCCAAAGCAGGATTCGAACCTGCGACTGTAGCGGTCACGTGGTTCCAGACTGAAGCGCCTACAATTTGTGTTTCACTCTTGATAGCAAAGGAGGCACAAAACCGTTTTTATTTGATGATTATTTTATTACACTAGAATGCAATACATCAATGTGGCACGGAATTAATTTCGTTGTCTCTGATCCAGTGCACTAAAATTAAAGCATCACATTCTGTTCTTTTTCATTTTACAGAGGGTTCCTCAAATACTTTATTATTGTCATGGATTCATATGTGTTAGTCAAGGCACAGAGAGTAAATGCAATGTAATGTGTTTTATTTCTTTCTTTGATTCTCAATGCTAAACGGATGCAAAAGATTGTGTTAATACCTATCAGAACCTGCTCTATAGCTACTCAGGCAAATTGCTTGTTTTGAGGTCTATACCTTAATTAATGGAGAAGTGAACGCTGTTCACAAGTGATATTTAAAATATTCAGTTGGATTTAAGGTGACAAAATTGCCCATATTTGAAGCTACCCAGAGAAAAAGTAAGTTGCTAGAGCCGCTGTTAGTAAATGTCTGCAGGGAGTTCCTAATTGCTTCTGTGGAAATTTAGCATAGAGGCCCTATAGTAATCAAGAGGTTCATTTCCTTCATACTTATCACCCTAGCATGTGAGTCTTTAGTGAAGAACAATATTGAAATTTGTATCGCTGATGGTCGATTCGAATTTCTTCAGAGACGCTGGTATTGCGAAGCAGCTTGGCAGTCAGAAAGCCAAGATCTATGACTATTAACACAACTTACTGAGTCGAGCTACCTAGAGGATTTGATGTCTAAAGGTTTTCTTCCGATTTCGATACAGAATTTTTTCTGGAAATTATCAGCTCCATAAAATATATCAGAAAAAAAAGCTTGCATACGCTGGCCCCTACCACAGTTACAACTGACGACTGATTGACCCGTTCTGACCCAAGACACTTGCAGTACCACTGGGCTATGGACACACTGCTGCCTGCACGCCACTCTCATCATGGTATTTGTCGCTCAGCCTCATAACGCATTGTGAAAGATAATAAAAGTTGTCACTTATGTGAAGAATAGCATTTCTTTAGGCGAAAAATTGAATTTTCTGTCTCAGTGTCTTAGTTTACATGAGGATTATATAGCACGAGTCATTCAAATGGAAACGGAATATCAAGTGAATTTAGCGAGTCAGTTCAGTACCATACGTGGAAGTGATTGCACTGTCACAGTCTTGCCTAATGTTTGTGACGATGTTGTCAATTCTTAGCTGTGTTACGAACAGCTCTGTAGCGGTAAGCGAGGAGAGTCCCGTGCTCGTGTCGTAGGAAGATATGGAGAGGAGGCGCAGGGTTTGGTTAATATGCAGTGTTTTCTCCGACCAGCTGTGTCAAACATTCGGGTGTATAATCTTCCATCACGATTACATTTTCCTACAAAATATATATAGATAAAACACTTACCTTGTTACTTTGTGACAAAATATTATTTCAGTACAATAAAAAGTCTTTGGAAATCACTTATGCCCACCTGTCACAAAAGTAAGATAACAAACACTTTGCTCCTCAAAATTGATTGCAACTATGTGCAGTCTTTTGACGTTTATATAAATCGTCTTAACGGCACTAAATCATGGTTTGTGAATCATTTACCGGCCGAACTCTGCCGCATTTCACTGGTTGGAAGGCAAGAAGCTTACTGACAAATTTCACAGAAGGAAAAGGGGGATGAAATATCTCCCACTGGAAGGTCATGATGTTTTATTTAAATGATTACAAAATCAGGTAAAACTAACAGTCAGGTTGTCAGTATAAGCACATTACTGTTGTCAGTATGATGTTGCACTGCCTAGGGCCTGTAATGATAAAGGGCCCGTTTAGGTCAGGCATATTGTATACAGAAGTTGAAGAGAGAGCACCACTAAATTCTTATCCGAATGCATTGCATACACACAGAAATTACTGTTACAGTGTACTTATGGAGCCAAATGAGTGAATTGCGTTTTGTCTGGTGAGAAAGAGCACTGGCAAACAGTCTTCGCTACATTAGGTTACTTAATCTGGTGTCACTCTGAGCTAGAATTTATGGTCAGCGACTAAGTGTAAGGTCAACTGTCGGATGCAAGTTTTGCAACTGCGAAATATTCCTACATTATAGAAGCGAATATTAAATTTGAACTAATATTGCGAAAATTTTGTATTCGGATACTTAGAATGAAAATCTTTCTGTTTATTGCAAAGGAAAACAATTGATTTTCTAAAACATTGTCTGCCATACACAACTTGAAACAGGTCATGTTGACCAAATCATATGGAAGAACTGACAGAGACGTATATCGGAAGGCAGTAAGATCTCTTGCCTGTGGGTTTGGCAGTACTCCATAGCCATTTCTAGGTGCAACTAAATGAAGAAAGGCACCACGGTTTTGTTATCAAGTAACATCTTCATCATTTACTTTAGTTTTAATGTAATCTACGAGTACTTACTGATGTTTCATATTAACATTAAAAGGATTCCATAGACAGGGAAAGAACCTGTTCTTGGTGGTTCAAATGGCTCTGAGCACTATGCGACTTAATTTCTGAGGTCATCAGTCACCTAGAACTTAGAACTAGTTAAACCTAACTAACCTAAGGACATCACACACATCCATGCCTGAGGCAGGATTTGAATCTGCGATCGTAGCGATCGCTCGGCTCCAGACTGTAGCGCCTGGAACCACACGGCCACTCCGGCCGGCTCCTGTTCTTGGGAAACTACTTCTATAGTAACCAAATGGCATCACATGATCTTCAAGTACAGTGTTACAGCAGCAGTATGAAGCAAATGATAGTAATAATGACGGTAATAATCGAAATATCCGGTAACTTCACACTTCCCAGTGGATTTTCTCGAACTAAGAAATTTGCTGAATTTGTGAAAATTTCAAAATGGCTTCACATCGGGCCTATGATGCATAGAAGAGTCTTTACATCCTGCTGACATGAGAATAGCATAATCTCCGCTTCAGAAGCTTGCTTCTACTTAACCATTTAATAGACTCACGTTTTTTCCACCGTGACTAATTTTATAAGCTAAGCACATCATCTGTTATAGCACACTCCTGGCGCTGGGAAATGTGGCCACAATGGTCGGGCGGAATGAACTATTACAGGTGTAATGCGTGGGTTCAGGCATTTACTTTTAAGAAGCACAAACAGATTTACTTTACCCCTGGTAACATCAAGAGAAAGAAGTTATAATCCAGAATCTGCATTAAACATCTCGTTCCTTCATTACCAACTGGGCAAAGCTGGTTTATGTTGGGAAATGACATAGCGGAAGTAATGGTAAACAGAAATATAGTCGCCAGTAAACTTACTTACATTAGAAAATTTTATTTATATTAATGAACCGATAGCCATTTAAAGGAACAGGGCTCTTACTTTACTTGTACATGATTCAACTAGACACACTGAGAAATTTGGTGCTGGACTGTGATTCGAATTCGTATCTGCTCTTTTGAGGATCTGAATCTCTCGGAACAGTGTAGTTCAATCATTTTGTTCCTTTTCTCAAGACTTTAATCTTCTCTAGCTCTCCTCCAAAGGTAAGTATGTGGGTCCGAATCCTGATCCAGTACAAAAATATTCATAATTTCATTTCAAGCCCTATCACGTGCCCACCGGCCTGTTAATGAAAATTAATGTACATTTTTAATGTCTGTTCATGTGTTGCCAACAATCGCAATAGGTGTCATTATTTCTGGTTAAACACGCACACATCTTACTATTGGTGAGTAAGCAACTGATACTTAAACTATATTCATGGATGCACAGTAGGTGTGCAGTTCGATTGTCACTTAGGCACAAAAGTTTGTATCCTTATTTTGGATTCAAACACCTATAAGCTGGTAAGAAAAACCGATACGAAACATCTGATTTTACTTAGTTAACAATCCGATTACATGTTGGGTTCATATCTCCATCACAGAACTTCACATTATGCACTTCATCTTTAAATGCATGGACACTTCGTTACTTCAGAATAGAGGTATATCAGACATCTTTTGTGGTTAGTTAACAGGGACGAAAGGGTCTTGATCAAAGTCCTGGTTTATTACAAAAACTGTCGTCTTCTATTTTCAAGTTTAGATTTGGGTACTGGTAGTAGCAAAAGTTTGGGCAATTCACTACTCTTCATGGCTAGTCATCAATATGATATAATTAGATTAGATTACATTAAATTAATTCTTGTTTCATAGATCATGAATACGATATTTCGTAATGATGTGGAACGTGTCATTTTAATGAAAGATTTCTTTACATACCATGATTCAATTTCTTTACAATTTTTTACTCTCTCCCTCTCATTATTTTTGACTTTTATCTCTCTCTCTCTCTCTCTCTGTCACACACAGACACACACGCACGCACGCACACACGCACACACACACACACACACACACACACACACACACACACACACACACACACACACACACACACATTCTTTCTCTATTTTTATTTGTTTGTTGTGCTCGACTATCGGCAAGGCACGAAAATGTCTGTGAATGAGTTTCTTAGTTTTTAAGTACACTTACGAAAGAAATATAAAAACAACTATGAGAGTTACTGATTTATGATGCTTAATTTGCAGTCAGTTCTGAGTATTATTAGTAATTATGCTCCAGTCCCTAAACCTAGTTACAGAAATGCGAATCAGATGCATTACATATTCCAGGCCATAGCAGCCGCGATTTGGAGACACCAGCAATGGTCAATTCCCAGCCCGCTGTAAGATCACATCGGTTCGTCTTCTTCCTGCTGGTATTGTAACTGAGATTTGGCAACAAGGCAAGGTATGTTTGGCAAATCTGTGATCGACGAGTTACTTCCTGGTGTGCATGGAATTAAGCCTCAAAGTTCACTGGATTTTACCTGTTATTTCCATTGAATAATCTGAGTTGTTACCGCTTGAGGTGTAACAAAAGATTGTAAATTTACGGTTTTTAGCCCAGGTAAGTCATTGCACATGGAAATCGCAACTAATCTCGTCCTTCAAATAGCGGTTTATGAGTTGTAGCCACTATTGATCTCGTAAGAGGAAACTAAGACACATACTTCTTCGCCAGCTCTGTGGTAATGAGCTGACTTGTGAAACACTGTCTGTTATGGTTCGCAGTTCCAGTCTCACTGAGTGTAGCGTTTTTATCCCTTCTATGGAAGAGCTACAAATAGTCAGATCAAACATCGATGAGGAAATTGCAAGAAAATACTTTTGGCTCATAGTGCAATGGTAAAAAACTTACAATACTGCACAACAGGTAACAGCTCTTTCCGCTGCTGACAAGCAAATTTTGGGTTTCTAGGAATACATAACTTTATTTATGAAATGCCACATTTGCATACATCTTGAGTATGACACAGCATACCAATTAAACACAGACCCAATCAAAACCTAAGTGAGTAGTATTTTACCAATTCGTGTCGATAGAGGCACGCTTGTGTACAGATACTCAGATTTATTAAAACAGACTTTCGTCGTAAGGTTATTGTGGGTAGTTTTATTACATTTCTTATAATACAGCTCACAATTTTCATAAGGTTTCCTTTAGTGTTGTTAAAACAATAGTACATGTTGTTGTTGTTGTGGTCTTCAGTCCTGAGACTGGTTTGATGCAGCTCTCCATGCTACTCTATCCTGTGAAAGCTTCTTCATCTCCCAGTACATACTGCAACCTACATCCTTCTGAATCTGCTTAGTGTATTCATCTCTTGGTCTCCCTCTATGATTTTTACCCTCCACGCTGCCCTCCAATACTAAATTGGTGATCCCATGATGTCTCAGAACATGTCCTACCAAACGATCCCTTCTTCTAGTCAAGTTGTGCCACAAGCTCCTCTTCTCTCCAATTCTATTCAATACCTCCTCATTGGTTATGTGATCTACCCATCTAATCCTCAGCATTCTTCTATAGCAGCACATTTAGAAAGCTTCTATTCTCTTCTTGTCTAAGCTATTTATTGTCCACGCTTCACTTCCATACATGGCTACACTCAATACAAATACTTTCAGAAATGACTTCGTGACATTTAAATCTATACTCGATGTTAACAACTTTTTCTTCTTCAGAAATGCTTTCCTTGCCATTGCCAGTCTACATTTTATATCCTCTCTACTTTGACCATCATCAGTTATTTTGCTCCCCAAATAGCTAAACTCCTTTACTACTTTAAGTGTCTCATTTCCTAATCTAATTCCCTCAGCATTACCCGACTTAATTCGACTACATTCCATTATCCTCGTTTTACTTTTGTTGCTGTTCATCTTATACCCTCCTTTAAAAATACTGTCCATTCCGTTCAACTGCTCTTCCAAGTCCTTTGCTGTCTCTGACAGAATTACAATGTCATCAGGGAACCTCAAAGTTTTTATTTCTTCTCCATGTATTTTAATTCCTACTCCCAACTTTTCTTTTGTTTCCTTTATTGCTTGCTCAATATAAAGGTAGAATAACACTGGGGATATGCTACAACCCTGTCTCACTCCCTTCCCAACCACTGCTTCCCTTTCATACCCCTCGACTCTTATAACTGCCATCTGGTTTCTGTACAAATTGTAAATAGCCTTTCGTTTTCTGTATTTTACCCCTGACACCTTAAGAATTTGAAAGAGAGTATTCCAATCAACATTGTCAAAAGCTTTCTCTAAGTCTACAAATGCTAGAAATGTAGGTTTGCCTTTCCTTAATCTGTCTTCTAAGGTAAGTCGTACGGTCAGTATTGCCTCACGTGTTCCAATATTTCTACCGAATCCAAACTGATCTTCCCCGAGGTCGACTTCTACCAGTTTTTCCATTCGTCTGTAAAGAATTCGTGTTAGTATTATGATGCTGTGACTTATTAAACTGATAGTTCGGTAATTTTCACATCTGTCAACACCAGCTTTCTTTGGGATTGGAATAATTATATTCTTCTTGAAGTCTGAGGATATTTCACCTGTCTCATACACCTTGCTCACCAGATGGTAGAGTTTTGTCAGGACTGGCTCTCCCAAGGCTGTCAGTAGTTCCAATGGAATGTTGTCTACTCCTGGGGCCTTGTTTTGACTCAGGTCTTTCAGTGCTCTGTCAAACTCTTCACGCGGTATCTTATCTCCCATTTCATCTTCATCTACATCCTCTTCCATTTCCATAATATTGTCCTCAAGTACATTGCTCTTGTATAGACCCTCTATATACTCCTTCCTCCTTTCTGCTTTCCCTTCTTTACCTAGAACTGGGTTAACATCTGAGCTCCTACATGAGTACATGAGAGAGAAATTAATCATCAAGGATATATGCGAATTCTTTGATGTTATCTATAACAGTCTGAAAATTCACATGCGGTTTATTGATTACATGCATGGAGAAAACTTGTTCTGAGTTACAGTTCTCAAACAAGGTTTGAAGAAGAATAAAATGCCACTACCAGACGACAGCTAATGTACAAAATACTTTTCTGACGTATTTTGGCACAATGTGCTCTACCCACACATAATACAAAAGTTTCGAGATGCATCTACTGTCAGGCTGTCTGTTAAACATGATATGAACAAAATGTCATAGAAGTTAGCCCTTTTTCCACATATGACTATTTTGGGTTGAAAAGTGAAGGGAATTATGTTACAAGTTCCATTAGATTGATAACTTTAGCAGACAGCAGAACTGCGTTTTAAAAAATATTGCGGTGAATGTACTCGAACTAGCGACATCTTATCTACCGCGGACGATACGTACCATTATGCTACTAGCCGACACATAGCTGTAATATCACCAGAAGTCAAGAAAAACTTCTCCAGAACTTCTGCATTCCACAGTGCTGTGGGATAATGCATATGGCCAGGTCAATACTTATGAGAGACAAACAGTTATACCTTTTATTTTGCACCGCACGACATTTTCAACAAACAGATAGCGCAATAGAGTAACCTCAAGTAGAAAGGAACACTTCCTATTTAAATTTCTGCATCCTACACTGTTGGAAATTCTGTGTTGGTGTCAGATACATGATTTTATTTTGGTGATTACAAAATAAAGCTGAATGTATGCATTGGGTAGCCGAGGCAGCTAGTTCATGGTGATTCGGTCAACCAAGTAAATGAATTTACTGAACATGCTGCAAATTGATACAGGGAGCCTGTGTGTCAGAATTCTCAGCCAGTGTGGCACAACGGCTTTATGATAGAAAAATGAGCCACTCAGGAGAGGCTTTTGTGGTCTGTTGGCCTGATGATGGTCTGGTCAATTCCAACTTCAGTCAGTGATTTTAGATAGGGAGAGACTGATTGCATTCTCTTCTGGCTACACCAAGTGAAGAAGATATAATGGCGTTGTAGTCCGAAATTCACATTAAAAATGATATTCCTTCTCTACCAAGTAGACATTAGGTTGAGCCACAATAAAGTCTGGAGTGGCGACATGTAGAAACTCTATCACCAGTAACCTGTCTTATACTAGTTATTTATTTCTAGTGATGAAACAAACGCTATGTAGGCTAACATGACACTTATTCCATCTTTTATCTGAGCTTCTGTATGTTGATAAAAATTGGTTCTGAACTGTGAATGCAACTCAGACCGCCCTTAACGCGGAATTTGTTCTCTTCGTGACAATACAGCTCGGCTACAATTTGTTTTGTTCAAAACTGCAGATTCCTCAACGTCTCCACATATTGCACGTGAATGGGTTCGAATCCTGGCCCGGCACTAAAGATTTCATTATGTATTATCAAGATCTAGCATGAGAACACCTATCTGCTGGTGGATAATAATTTCGATTTTTAATGTATTTTCATTCATTGTCAACACTAACGATATTTGACGTTTTTGACTCCCAGTGAGACACACAACTATTTGCGAGATCACTGTAAGTTCAAGATGTTATTCCAAGCTGCTGGTGGAGAAAAATTTGGTAGCTGACCTCTCTTTGCGTGTAGTCAACGATATGTGTGGGGCTCTATTCCCAGTCAGCACTGAACTCTTCGTCATATTATTTCTAGTTCAAACATGCTCACATGTCACTGCTGGTGCAACAAACCCATATTTAATGTTCATTTTCTCTAGAATATAACAGCGATAGGTGCTGGGTTGGAGTCCTGGGAAGGAAAAAATTAATGTTTCGTCTCGTCATTTCAGTTAAAACATCTAGCTACTGCCGAGAAAATGCGATATGTCACAGTTGATTGTGCTTTGATATCTATCCGATTAGGTTCTGGGTTCGAATCCCAGTCCAACACAAAGCTTTACCCCACGGCATTTCAAGTAAGTTACTTGTTAAGAAGCAATATTTAACATCTCTCGTAGTTCGTTAACAGGGACATTAGGTGCTGGGTAGGAATTCGGGTCCATTAAAAATGTTGGCGTTATGTATTTTAAAATTGGTATTTGCTAATTGATACTGTCTAAAATCGAGGTATATCACTCTCTGTATGCCTAATCAGGAATGACTGTTAGTTTCCGTCAGTCACGAAATCTTTACTTAGTCTGCATGACTAAGCAATCCATATGCAGAACGAGGTGGTTCATTGTGTCATTTGAAGTTCATACATATTCTCAACTAGCTGCTCGTGAATAACTTAAATTTTTAATGTCATTTTGTGTTAAATAATAAGTATGGTATGTTACTTTGAAGAGGAAATCATGAATACGACAAACTTACTACGTGCATTACCTATCTGCCGTAATAATGAGAGTGGTAACATTTCAGGTATGTCATTTATTGTAATAAGTGTGACCTTACAAGCCTTAAGGACAGTCTTACTTGTGATAAGGTGTTCCCTGATATTTGTAGTATCGTAGTTTTACTTTACATCTAGAGTTATTGCGATACAGAGTAGTGTTTTCTAGTGGTGACTTGTTGGAACCATTTTCAATAGTCAAACGACTGTACCAAGGAGCGATTAGAGGACCCGCTAGACAGCTGCATTATGTGGGTTGTATGCGAATCAGGCGAAATGCAATTCAGATTGTTCGGATACTTTTGAGCGTGACTGTACATCTGCTTCACCATCAAAGGACAATATGAGGGAAACTGCTCTGATAAAAACACTCATCAAAGAAGTTTAAGGTCACCTAGGTTCTGTGAGTTCCAGAACCTGCACAGAAAACTGGAATAGAGATCAATGTAATCATTATTTCCACCCTTTTACTGCTCATAAAAACCACACATTGCATGTTGTACCATGATACAGGGAGACCTTCAGAGGTGGTGGTCCAGATGCCGTACACACCAGTACCTCTAATACACAGTTTCAAATCCTCTTGCACTGATGCATGACTGTATTCGTTGTGGCATACTATCCACAAGTTCATCAAGGCACTATTGGTCCAGATTGTACCACTCCTGAATGGTGATTCATTGTAGATCCCTCAGAGTGGTTGGTGGAACACCTCAGAGTGGTCGGTGGGTGATCTTGTCCATAAACAGCCCTTTTCAATTCATTCCATGCAGGTTCATGTTTGGAGAACATGCTGCCCTCTCTAGTCAAGCAATGTCACCATCCTGAAGGAAGTCATTCACTAGATATGCATGATGGGGGCACAAATTGTCACCCATGAAGACAAATGCCTTGCCAATGTGCTGCCTATATGGTAGCACTATCTGTCGGAGGATGGCATTCACATATCATACAGCTATTATGCTGCATTCCATGACCACCAGCAGCATATTTCAGCCCCACATAAGGCCACCACAATACATCAGGGAACCTCCACCTTGCTGCACTCACTGGACAGTGTGTCTATGGCGTTCAGCCTGACCGGGGTGCCTCCAAACACATCTCTGGTGATTATCTAGTTGAAGGCATATGCAACACTCATCAGTGAAGAGAACATGATGCCAATCCTGAGCGGTCCATTTGGCATGTTGTTGAGCCCATCTGTACTGCACTGCATAATGTCATGGCTGCAAAGATGGACCTCGCCATGGACATTGGGAATGAAGTTGTGCATCATGCAGCCTATTGCGCACAGGTTGCTTCATAACATGATGCCCTGTGGCTGCACCAAAAGAATTATTCAACATGGTGGCATAGCTGTCAGTCTTCCTCTGATCCATAATACATAGGTAGAAGTCATCAACTGCAGTAATAGCCCTTGGGTGGCCTGAGTGAGGCACGTCATCGACAGTTCCTGTCTCCCTGTATCTCTTCCATGTCCGAACAACATCACTTTGGTACACTCTGAGATGCCTGACTACTTCCCCTGTTGAGAGCCCTTCCTGGAAAAAAGTAACAATGTAGATGTGATCAAACCATGATATTGACTGCCTAGGCACGGTTGAACTACATACAACATGAGCCGTGTACCTCCTTTCTGAAGGAATGACTGAAACTGATCGGCTATCTGACCCCCTCTGTCTAATAGCCATTGCTCATGCATGGTTGTTTACATCTTTGGGTGGGTTTAGTGAAATCTCCAAACAGTCAAAGGGACTGTGTCTGTGATACAATATCCACAGTCAATGTCTATCTTCAGGAGCTATGTGACCTAGGGTGATGCAAAGCCTTTTTTGTGTGTGTGTGTTACATATGATGACTAGATTTCCTTATAGATGCTTCTGAGATTATGGAACCTAACCTTTTATGTGATTTCACATCTTTTAAGAAGCGGAGATCCAGATGAGGAGCTTTTACAACACTAATGCAGTGAAGCCATGGATTGACATAAACACCTACAATGAAATGGGAGACATCTCTCAGGACAGTTTTGTTTTCAATGGATAAGTAAAATAATGGTTGTAGAAAAAACGTATTTAAGCAATTAATTGCTGTTGCCGCCCACCCTGATTGATGCATTGTTCTGGGAGGGAATATTTTCAGGTTTTCTTCAAAAGTCTCCTCCCAAAAATATTACAAGGGCTCTAAGAGTATTATGTCTCACTGATGATTTATCTGACTGACTTTCATAACAGTCTAATGTAACCATAATTTCTGACTCATTAAAAAACAAATCCATAATCTTCTTAGCAGTGTGAAAATTCCTTACACTGATATTTCTCCAGTTTGCTCTCATACGTTGAAACACTGGTATACCACAACTACTTGTTACATGCTGGTACTTTACATGAAAATAATTTGCTTTCTCTTTACTAGAATAAATAACTATAAATAAATAGATGGTTTTTTATTTGTCCATAATAACTTTTACGTTGGGGACATAGTCTGTTTATAAACATATGTACATTAATAAGAGTTAAGAAATAAAGATAAATTATTCACAGCATTATTAAAACTCCTTGATGGAGTACAAACATATAGCAATTAACTATTGTTTTAATTTTGTCTGATATATGTTTCCATTCAACTGTTTTATATTATTTGGCAGTTTGTTATAAAAATGTCTTCCAACAGAAAATGGACTATGATCTGTTGCTCTTGTATTACTAAATTTTATGTGGCAATACTCTCTTTTTCTTGCACTATAATTATGGGTTTCACAATTGATTATACTATGTTCCATATGTCCTTTCACAAACAGTATAGTCAGGAGAACATACAACGAATACACTGTTAGTATGTTATATGTAATGAAGTAGGTCTCAAAGCCCTATCCATGTATGCCATTGGTGGCCCACCCCAAATCTTGATACCATATTGAAGATGGGAGCATATGATTCCAAAAAAGATTTTTCTTAAGACAAGTGGTGCTATTATGCTAGAAAGACGTTTTAGCAGGCAGGTGTTACAGAATATTTAGTCACACATATAGCTGTTGTGCTCCTTCCATGTAAGATGTTCATCTACTATAATACCCAGGAATTGTTTCAACTGATAGCTCTGGCTCAGTAACCACTTGTCTTGACTTATAATTTAGCAGAAACTCCATCAGAATTGTCTTGTCCTTATGTAGTACCAATTTGTTTTTGGTGAGATATTCTGTGATGAGGCTAATGTTCTGTATTATTTTGCACTGCTAACTGTTTTGTAGAGAAGGAGGTATCGCCGGCATAATTTACTAGGTTTGAATTTTGTGGAATTATTTTAGTATTGATGTACACAACAAACAAAAAAGGCCCAATAATGTTTCTCTGAGGGACTCCACAGTTAAGAATTTTATAAGATGATTTTACTGTTTGTGTATGTCCCCCAGTTGTATGATACAGCTTAACACATTGTCTCCTGTCAGCAAGGTAAGACCTTAACAAGTCTATTGGCACTCTTCGGACTCCATAAGTTTCTAATTTATATAGAAGAATGGAATGATTTACAGAGTCAAAGGCCTTGGATAGGTCTATAAAGGTGCCAATGACTTCATTTCCATCATCAAGTTTATCCAGTACCACTTGAAAAAATATATCTACAGCTGTTATTGTAGACCTACCCTTCCTGAAACCATGCTGAGAGCTTTTTAGTAAATTGTAATTGCAGAAAAATGATTCAAGTTGATCAATAAGTAAGCTTTCAAATAAGCTACTGAGTACTGATGGCAATGAAATAGGCCTATAATTTTGCACATTGGTAGTAATTCCATTTTTGTGCACTCACTACTGCATTCTCAGAAATATGGCTAAGATGTCATCCCAGCCACTGGATGTATTTGCTTTTAAGTTGTAAATGATTTTCAGGATTTCCAGTTCCATAACACACCTGAAGAAGAATGAATTACTGGCATTACTGGTATTTAATGCCTGCAGTGGGTCAATCACATCCTCCCTACTTATCTTATTAAATTGGTCAATGAAGCTCTCACATATTTCCTTAGGTTCAGTCAGGAATTTTTCATTGTCTCTAATTACTATGTTGTTGCACACTGCATTGTCACTTCCCCTGCTTTCCTTGTTTACAATAAACTCCACACTGTATTGCTAATATTTGTGAACTACCTCATCTGTTCTGCATACATTTGTGCTTTTAATGTCTTGAGTGCTTCACTGTAGGTTTGTCTAGAAGTTTTGGGTTTACATTGGAAGCACTGCAGTTGGGTATCTCTAAAAAGGATATATAAATTCTCCATACCTTCCAATTATTTTATCACATTGGAGTGAAGTTTAAGATACTTGGAACTGTCAGTTTTCCTTAGGTTTTTACCACTGGGCATGCCTGATTAAGACAATGGGTTAACATTGTATAAAATCTGTTCCACTTTTTATTAATGTCTTCTGTTTCATATGGACCTACCTGATTCCAGTTTATGTATGTCAGGGTTTCCTTTAACATATGATAATCTAGCTTTCTTTTATAGGTAAATAGCTCTCCATGAGATTCAATTTCTTTGTCTGTATGAGGCTCTAGAAGTAATGCACTATGATCTGAAATGTGGTTCTTGATGGTTCAAACTACAAGGTCTTCCTTGCTTAAGTTTGTAATAATGTGGTCAATACATGTCAGAGCGTCACACATTATTCTTGTTTGTGTGGAATTCACATGGGTATAATTATGAGACTGTGACGTATCAATATATCTAAGATAATTAACACTATTAGTTAAGGAGTAAATGTTCACATTGCCTACAATTAAAGAGTGATTTTTATGAAATGAGAGTTTATCAGTAAGTTCCTCTACATGACAAAAGAATTCTTCCATATTACTGTTAGGGAATCTGTACAGGCTACCTACTATTAACCTGCTTTTTCCGAGCTTTCTTCTTATTTCAGTTGTTTTCAACATTATCTACATGCAAATTTATCTACCCAGTGAATTTTTTCGCATTGGACATTATTTTTGGCATAAATACCAACACCACCACCTTTATGTTGCTTATTACAACACACACTTTCAGTTTTATAATTACTTAAATTAATACCACAAATCTACTCAGTTTTGCACCCTAGTTCAGTCACAAGATAAATATGAGGACTACTTGTCACTTAGAAAATTTGTTCAATTTTGTTGGTAATATATTGGAAGTTTTTTGATATTGTTTCGAGTTTACAATCATTTACAATTTTGTCATCAAGTACTTTGCCTTCACATATGCATAGTGAAAGTTGTTTTACTCTAAAAAAGTTTCTGTAGGACTGTTTTCACTTATGAACGAATTTTCAGTTTGATCCTTTCTTTTATTATTTGATTTAATTTTTCACACAAATAACGTCTTCCTGCATATTTCAAGTCCGACCTGTGGTTAGTGTTCTGACCTCTATCCAACTTTCCTATATCTAGAACTGAGCTACACAGTTTGAACGTAGTGCCTTAATTATTATATTTGTTTTTCTTACTTCCTTGTTTACATTCAAGTTATAGGTCAGGTCGTGCCGATGCAGGACAGTAGCAACAATCAAGTTTTTCTGCTTATTTTATTCAAGGAAATTTTGCAGAGCTTCAATGGAGACACCAGCTTCATTACTTCCCACATTATTCCCACCACTTACAGAAACTATAAAATCATTGCTACACAGCAATTTAATTTTCAAATCAGCATCTTGTACAATGTTTTTTTGTTTTTGTGCCGGGTGCCACAACACTGATCACTTGAAGATGTTTGCTTCAGTTATTTAGGATTTCAGCTAGATTTCTTCCATGGCTATATGAGAGTAAAGTCACATTGCACTTTCATGTGCGTTTTGGAGTACCATAATTATGGAGTTCATTGAAGGAGTCACAGACTGCATTGCCATGATTATGTTCGCACTTTTCCTGTATTCCTTATTAACTGTCTGTTTTTGATTAGTTTTTGGGAGCTGATTACACTTCATTATGGTAGTTTTCAGAGATTCATTACAGTTTTCTTCTACTGAGGATCTGGTGTTGTATCTTACTTTCATATTTGTCACTGTGTTTGTTTCAAAATTACATTAACTAAGTTTGTTATCAAGTTACGTAAATTTACTGCCACCATTGCAACCACTTATTGAGAGTACACTATACCTCTTTTTATCATCAAACTTTTGTTCATCTTCCCCGAATGATAATTTTTTTTTGCTTTTCAAGCACTTATTTGTTTCCAGTCTTGCAGTTAAGGCCTACTTGTTTGGAGGTCAGGAACTCGTGGTGTCTGTAGTTTTCACAGCACTGAATTTTCACTTGTTCGGTGGGTGTTTTTGCATCTTAATGCATTCACTATGAACTGTAGACTTATTAAGAGCTTATTTAACCTCTGAATTTCTCAACTACAATCACTACAAAATTGCTTTTTCACCACTTCACTGTAACTTCTGTCCCCTTTATCAACACATACATCTTCACATGACACCATCTTGAAGGCAAGATTCTGTAATTCTGGAATGCCAAAAATTGTTCACTAGCCCCAAATGTAACAATGATTCCAAGTTTTTCTTATTATGGGTGCCTGAAATTCAGTTTTGGTAACAGATTACCATACCCTGGATCGTAAGAACTGCAGGAATATCACTTGTGAAGGCTGATTTTTTTGGTACAGACTGTTCTCCTCTCTTATTCTGTCTGATTCTATGCAAAGATGACATATTAATATAGAGCTCTTCAGTACTGTGACTAAGTGCCCCTGCTGTCACCAAAACAATTTATACAGGGTGTTACAAAAAGGTACAGCCAAACTTTCAGGAAACATTCCCCACACACAAAGATAGAAAATATGTTATGTGGACATGTGTCCGGAAACGCTTACTTTCCGTGTTAGAGCTCATTTTATTACTTCTCTTCGAATCACATTGATCGTGGAATGGAAACACACAGCGACAGAATGTACCAGCGTGACTTCAAACACTCTGCTACAGGAAATGTTCAATATGTCCTCCATTAGCAAAGATACATGCATCCACCCTCCGTCACATGGAATCCCTGATGCGCTGATGCAGCCCTGGAGAATGGCGTATTGTATCACAGCTGTCCACAATACGAGCACGAAGAGTCTCTACATTTGGTACCGGGGTTGCGTAGACAAGAGCTTTCAAATGCCCCCATAAATGAATGTCAAGAGGATTGAGGTTAGGAGAGCGTGGAGGCCATGGAATTGGTCCACCTCTACCAATCCATCGGTCACCGAATCTGTCGTTGAGAAGCATACGAACACTTCAATTGAAATGTGCAGGAGCTCCATCGCGCATGAACCACATGTTGTGTAGTACTTGTAAAGGCACATGCTCTAGCAGCACAGTTCGAGTATCCTGTATGAAATCATGATAACATGCCCCATTGAGCGTAGGTGGAAGAACATGGGGCCCAATCTAGGCATCACCAACAATGACTGCCCAAACGTTCACAGAAAATCTGTGTTGTTGACATGATTGCACAATTGCGTGCACATTCTCGTCAGCCCACACATGTTGATTGTGAAAATTTACAATTTGATCACGTTGGAATGAAGTCTCATCCGTAAAGAGAACATTTGCACTGAAATGAGGATTGACACATTGTTGGATGAAACATTCGCAGAAGTGTACCCGTGGAGGCCATCAGCTGCTGATAGTGCCTGCACACGCTGTACATGGTACGGAAACAACTGGTTCTCCCGTAGCACTCTCCATACAGTGACATCGTCAACGTTACCTTGTACAGCAGCAACTTCTCTGACGCTGACATTAGGGTTATCGTCAACTGCACGAAGAATTGCCTCATCCATTTCAGGTGTCCTCATTGTTCTAGGTCTTCCCCAGTTGCGAGTCATAGGCTGGAATGTTCCATGCTCCCTAAGACGCTGATCAATTGCTTCGAACGTCTTGCTGTTGGGACACCTTTCATTCTGGAAATCTGTCTCGATACAAACGTACCGCGCCACAGCTATTGCCCCGTGCTAATCCATACATCAAATGGGCATCTGCCAACTCCACATTTGTAAACATTGCACTGACTGCAAAACCACGTTCGTGATGAACACTAACCTGTTGATGCTATGTACTGATGTGCTTGATGCTAGTACTGTAGAGCAATGAGTCGCATGTCAACACAAGCACCGAAGTCAACATTACCTTCCTTCAATTGCGCCAAGTGGCAGTGAATCAAGGAAGTACAGTAGATACTGACGAAACTAAAATGAGCTTTAACATGGAAATTAAGCTTTTCCGGACACATGCCCACATAACATCTTTTCTTTATTTGTGTGTGAGGAATGTTTCCTGAAAGTTTGGCCGTAACTTTTTGTAACACCCTGTATACATAATGTCTTACACTTATCTATCCAATGCAGCCTCAAACTTTTCAGTAGTAAAATCTTTGGTACCTCACCTAGCAGCATTCTCCAATGAACTACTCTCAGAAGTACTTTCAAATTACTCACCATTACCAATGTCAATTTCATCTGAACTTGAAATTCCTTATAGAGTTCAGATGATGATGAAAGTAGTATAGTGCAAGATGCAGAAGTAGATGCTGTGCACTTTTGTAACTCTTGACTTTTCTCTTCTTCCAATTTTCTCTGCCTCACTCATTTTTCTTTATGCACAAGTATTCAGTCTACTCCTACAAGTTAGGCTTTATGCTCTGGCTTTTTCTGTTGAAGTAAAACCATCTTGTCTTCTTCCAACTTGATTATCTGTAGAGCATGGGAATGTGCAGTATCAAATAAACTGTACAAATTATTTATAAACTTCTTTTCACAGCAATCAAACATGTCTTGAGATGATTTTGTGATTTTCTCCAACCCAAATGCAAGATTATAACGTTTTGTGAATAATGCTGAATATCTCTTGCCAGAATTCTTGTTCTCTTCCAAAATATATGCACTTGGGAACCACAAGATCAGCACTTCCATTAATAGTCAACTGTACTTCTTGTATGTTGTAAAAAACTTCTCTATGTAATGGTTATTTGGCATTTTATGTTTCACACTAACAACACATGTCTCTTGGCACCACATAATCGTTGTGACATCTTAAACAGGGACTGTAAAATACATGTGATACAATCAGAAACAAATAAATAACTGACTGCACTGGACATACACACACTCTGGCATAGGTTACAGTGCTTCTATTGCAACAGAATTTAGAGCAGATGTGTTTTAGAGTCGCATGAACAATACAGGATTGAGAACACACAAAAATATTAAAGTCAGAAAATATGGGACACCTTAACTGATACAGTCCATTATAGATGAACACTGTTTACACGTTATCAAAAGATTCCATCACACAAGTGACCACTGAAATCATGACATCACCACAACACACATAACAAAACAGCACATTCTGCTTTGTGTACTAGTGATTAAGCGTTAAATGCAGGTCCAGTGAATTTACAGCAGTGGGATCACATCAGAAAACTTTGCTTCATACACTTAAATTGGGTATACAGTGGGATGAAACTACTGCTGATGTAAATAGGACTCAAAACTCACAGCCTCCATCTTTGGCATCAGGGGCTATATTTTTATGTGGACTGGCACAGCCTCATACTAGCAGTATTGTACTGTAGCCGATGCAGTAAGCTTGCTACTTGACTAACCATGCTGGCAGTGCCACCTTTAGGCCTGTACTGTAAGTTCACAATTTTCCCAGCAGACTATAATACTGTGGCTGACTGACCTGTGTGACTATCAGTTGCAGTCACATCATGAACATCTTTCAGGTAAAGAATAATTGAACACTGCAGTCCCTCAAGGGAATGTGTTAGGCCCAATAATGTTTCTCATTTATGATGCTAGTGTGAAAAATTTGGAGTCATTACCACATACTAGAGCTAGTGCAGTGATGAGCCCACATAATAATAGGTCATCCTTAATGGGTAAATACATTATGTGTAAGTGCTCTTGGGCAGAGATTCATGGTGCAGATGTCTTCCTTAGCCCAATCATCAAACAGCAGAAAAAGTCAACTAGACAAAAGAAATTGTGTAGTCACAAATTTTTGCACAGTGCTACAGGGGAGTGTCATGAACAACATACTAAGAATTACGACTAGTGGGATGTCATGGAGGAGGGATTGTTGAAATGTCACTTTTTGTTGTTGTTACTGAATAGCTCAAAAAATATTATATATTAAATTTCCTGCAGAAAAAATTCTATTTATTTTCCTCCATACCTGTAGTTTCCAGGTCACAGTGGACAGAAAAACTGCACATTTTCAAAATAATAGTTTTAGCAGTATAAAATCAATGTTTATTTTTAAATGAAGTGGGTTGATTACACATATTAAATGTATGTATCACATCTAAGTGCAGTAGAGCTGTGTTAATGGATGTATTGAGTTCTGTGGGCGTAACCAGGGAAAGGGGGAATGTATGGAGTAGAAATGCGAGGGATGGTAGGTTGCCAGATTGTGTTTAGGAGCTTCCTTCCTTGAAAAGTCTGCATCAACTCAGCACTGAGCAGGTTATTCCCCATTCCATTTACCTCACAATCAAATACAGGGTGTTCCACAAAGTTATGATTACTCTCCCCAGTGCCCAGACATATTCGGGGGATCTTTATTTTACAACAAATGCATTAACACTGAACGGAATGGAGATATGAGTTAATAGTAACACTAACACAAGAAATGTATATGGACCTAATCTACATAAATATCTGCACACTGTTCTACACTGCTAGAGAGGAAATTGATTCTTAGTCACCCTTTACAGCAGCTGTAGTTTTCTTCTGGGAAAGACGATATTCTTGACTGTGAGCACTGCTTGAGTTGGAGTTTACAGACAGACAATACCTCCTCAGCATTTCCTGTCGGCTTCTCATATGTGAGTAGACAAAATAACTTTCACTAAGCTCGTGTTATATAGTGGAGTTACCTTCAGTGAGTACTTACTCACAGTTGTTAAGTCAGCTATTATGTGAAACAATTCAACAGCTTGAACTGTCAACTCTCTATCACATTGAAGAGACTGTCCCAAGCGTAATGTGCTATCCACATATTGATTTTATTGTATTAACTTTAACTGTCTGGAATACTTTTCAAAGCCTGAGGGGTATGAAATACATCACCCTAGCCTCCGCACTCCCAACATCCGAACTGACTCAGAGGAGTAAACTATACCCTTCTATAATAGAAGTGGTAGGTCACGTGTGTTATAGAATTTCAGATACTTCAACAGATACTGAGATGACAAAAGTCACGGGATAGCAATATGTACGTAAACAGATGGCAGAAGTATTCTCTACACAAGGGCATAAAAGGGCAGTTCATTGGCAGAGCTGTCATTTGTCCTCAGGAAATTCCTGTGAAACAGTGTATGATGTGATTATGGTCACACAATGGGAATTAAAAGCCTTTGAATGTGGAATGGCAGTTGGAATTAGACACAGGGGACATTCCGTTTTCAAAATCAATATTCCATGATCCATGGTATCAAGAGTGTGCAGAGAATACCAAATTTCAGGCATTACCTCTCACTACAAACAACATAGTGGCCAGTAGCTTTCACTTAACAACCAAGAGCAGCATCATTCACATAGAGATGCCACTGTTAACAGACTAACAACATTGTATGAAATGACTGCACAAATCAAAGTGGGACATACAACAAATGAATCCAATAGGTCAGTGTGATGAAGTCTGCAATTAATGGACTATGGCAGCAGATGATTGATGCAAGTGCCTTTGCCAACAACACAAAATCACCTGCAGTGCCTCTGCTGCACTCGTGACCATATTGGTTCGAGCCCAGATGGCTAGAGAAATGTTGCCCAGTCAGATGATTCCTGATTTCTGTAGGTAAGACCTGAGTGTGGCACAGACCCTATGAAACAATAGACCCCAAGTTGTCAAGAACTGTGGAAGCTAGTGGAAACTCCATAATGCTGTAGGCTGTGTTTATAGAAAACAGACTAGGTCTTCTGGTCCAAACTGATCACTAACTAAAAATGGTTATGTTTGGCTACATGGAGACCTTCTGAAGCCATTCATGGACTTCATCTACCCAAATAATGATGGAATTTTTATGGATGACAATGTAAATTTCACCAGGCCACAAGTGTTCATGACTGGTTTGAAGATCATTCTGGATAATTCAAGTGAATGATGTGCCCATCCAGATCGCCCGTCATGAATCCTATCAAACATTTATGTGATATAACTGAGAGGTCAGTTCAGGCACAAAATCCTGCAGTGGCAATGCTTTCACGGTTATGGATAGCTATAAAGGCTGAATGTCTCAGTATTTCTGCAGGGGACTTCCAATGACTGGTTAAGTCCATGTCACTTCAAGTGGCTGCACAATGCCAGGCAAAAGGAGATCCGACACGATATCAGGAAGTATCCCATGACTTTTGTCACCTCAGTGTAAGTCAAGCAATCGATTATAGTAGGTTATTGTTCTAGACTGTAACATATCAGGTCCATTCAATCATACATATCCACACTTATCTTGAAGACACACCATGAATGTGTGGTTAATGACACCACTTGGTGCAACCGGCTATATATGTGCCAACAACTCCTGTGTGGAAAAGATTTGTACACAAACCCATTAACACAATTAATCACATGAGAAACGCAATAACATTCAGGTGTTTCATTAATTCACCAGCAAACGACTACAATACAATCACACAGCTTCACAATACACTGTCCACAACAGATAGCAACAGCTGTCACATTTACCATTACAATTCCTTTCCCACCGACCCTACACAGGACACTAACAACAGCACATTTACAAATTAAATACTCTTCAGTCACTGTTTAAAGGAATGTATTTTACATAAAAGCTTGCTTAACACCTGAAAGGAACTCTACTATCTACAAACAAGCTCAATGAAGTTATTTTGTCAATTCATATAGGAAAACTGGACAGGAAATGCATTTGAGGTATAGTCTATACGTAAACTGAAAATCAAGCGGAGCCCATAGTTAAGAAAATCACCTTTCCCATAAGAACACCACAGCAGCTGTACAGGATGGCTAAGAATCTATTTCACTTCTGGCAGTGTAGAACAGTGGTCAGATATTTACATAGATTATAGAAACATACCTTTCCTCACACTCCATTCTGCACCCATGGAACACAATTTATCCCAAACTATGGCTCTACCATACATAGATGTCATATACACATTTTGTAATTGTTTTTAACCCACTTTACTTAAAAATAAACATTACTTTTGTACTGTTAAAACAATATTTTTGACAGTCTGCAAAAATATTGTGCAGGAAATTCCAGGTAGTTTCATTTTGTACTTCGAAAAATTTTCAATAGGTTCCACAGTTTCTAAGCTATTTGAGAAAAACATGAGGAGAATGTGACTTTTTAGCACCCCTTCCCCCTCACATACCACACTCAGGAATTTTGGTATGGTGTTCATGACATCCCCATGTAGCGCCATGCAAAAACCTGCAACTACACAGTTTGTGGAGGATGGAAAATACTGAAATAAAGAAATGTATGAAAACAAAGGAAACTCATACTGATTTTCTGGGCATACTGGAGGACTCTGCTCCTTCATATTCAGTGGTCATCAAGTGAACAAATAAGTTTAAATTTGGTCAGGAAAGCTCTGATGATAATTTACTTAGTCATCAGCCAAGATATGCCACTAACCCAGAAATAAATGCAGATGCCACTATCCCAGAATTAACTGCAGAAGTGCATAAAATTGTCTCGGAGGAATGGAAACTGAAAATGCGTGAAACTGCTGAAGCTACAAGTATGTCATCTGAATGTCATCACATTTTAACAGTGGAATTGAATATGAGAAAACTGTGTGCTAGATTGCTGCCGTGACTCTTAACACTGTATCAGAAATGCAACAGAATGGAAATGTGTGAACTATGTTTGACCTCTTTTCAGAGCAACCAACACGGATTTTGTTTCAGTTTGTAACCACAGATGAATATTGGGTCCATTACTACAACACACAGACAAAAGAACAGTCATAGCACTGGAAACATGATGATTCAACACAACTGAAGAAATCAAAGTATTGTGTTTCTGTGGTCTCCTACAATGCTACCAATCCACATTGTCACACTGCTATGTCATTGCTCCAGCCCCATAGGAACACTAGCAGAAGCCAGCTGAACTTCACCTTCCTGCAGAAAGCAGGCTAGATTTGAAGGCATGCACAAGAGGGAAGCAGAAATTCACCAGCATCATTTCACCGCCCAGACTTGATGCCGTCCTTGCCATCTGGAACCAATGCGCATCGTGACCTGCTGCTCCAGCTGTGAAGTCTGAGGCGCAGACTCCTGGTATTGCTCATGAGATGGGATTTTAATTTTCTGCCTACTGTGCAATCTAAGAAGATAGCTACTTTTTTGCAAGAGAACTTTTCAAAGGATAGTCTCACACAAATATTTATTTGTGTTGTTTTCCTGAGAACTTTAAGTTGTCCAAGAAGTCTTCCCTTTATTGTCAAGAAGGATTTTTCCTATTTGTGTTGAAATGCCAACAGAGTGAAGAATTTATGTTTGTGAAGAAAAAATGATTGTGTCAACAAATTTATTCATGAGTATAATTACTTACTTACTGGAAAATTGCCCCAAGTCAGGACTCTTCATTTTCAAGAATATCACATAACTGTTAAAGATAGGGCTCCTGTGTTATTGTCATGATGTCATTGGCAGGTGTGTCTATAGACCTTACCCATCTGATCCTCCTTCAACAGATGTAGAGGGCCAAAAGGGCTCTTCTGGTGAGGCTCATGGGTTGGCTGCACTTGCCACTGGTGGTTTCGAAGCACAGTGACACAACCCTCAACCCCAACCAGGAGTTCCTGCAGCCACTGCCTCCCTTCTGTGTGTTTGACCACAAAGTGAAGCCACAGTTCTGATAGCTAATGCAAATGGAACAACATTTCCTCCTCCACAGACTGACAGGTGACACCCGGCAAAACACTTATCATTGGACAAAGCCAGCCCCTTTGTATACCAGCTTATCCAACAGCTGCATCCTGAGGCTGGTCCAGACTCTGTTTTCTATGACATTCTGAAGTGAAGTGTCTCTGACTGTTTAGATTCCAATGTTGATGTGGCTGTGGCCAACTGCAGTTTTATTAATTGTCACAGTCTGTCTCATGAATCTTATCAGCAGAGGATTATGCGATTCCGGGGAAACTTTCCTGATTGGCATTTCCAGTGTAAACATTCATGGTTCCTCCCTTGTGCGTGAGGCTTTCCATCACAATTTCCTCAAACTTAAGGCTACCTCCCTTGAGTCTTTTATTCTTTCAAATTTCAAATAATGGTTAACAATTGTCAGATGCTAATTTAAATTAGCGTATTGTATTATGTTCCTTTTCGTTTGCTGAAGAAGTGTTTGAGGGTACTGTGCGGCCACTAATATTGCTACTAGTCTGTAGAAGTAGGCAATATTTGTCATTGGAACTACTGTCAACGAACATGATCTAGCAGGGTGTGGTGTGAGCTACCTACACTTCCGGAACGTTCTAGATGAGTCTTGCTATGTTCTAATAGGAACATTTCCCATAAATATTTCCACATCCATCGCAAGAAACTGCTCCAAATGATCGCATGAACCTCAAAGTCGCTGGCTTGCGGTCTAATAGACACCGCACTGTTTCATTGTTGAACCAAAACCCCTCCCTCCCTCCCACCACTGTGATACGATTTCAGCTTCTGTTCTTTAGTCATTGCTCAGCTAGGTTAGGCATCGCATTGCGTTAAGGGTTGTGTAAATTCAATGTGACTTGTAAGTGTACAGTGGTTTGCATAGACATTTGTGCGTTGTGAATGTAAAAGTGCAGCGTATACAGTGGCAAAATGACAGATATACGTAAGTTTTTTGTACCTCAAAAGTGAATTAAAACTACAAATGAAAGTGGAGGTGTCAAAGAAGATAGTGTCTATGATGAGGTATCACAGGAAAATGGTGAATCAAACACAACCATCACTATTAAAAATTTCAGTAGTTGAGCTGATGCAGAAAATAAAGATGAAGCCAGTACCTCTGCTGGCTTCAAGTGCATTGATGAAAAGGGTAGCAGTATCCTGGTCAGTATTCCTAATGTCTGAAATTACATTGAAAAAAAGGATATTGACAATTGCCTAAAGTATAGGATTTTATTGAATCCATGGCAACCTGAAAAAAGTTATAATTTTAAGAATGACATAGACAGCACAAAAAGAACATTTCAACCAGACTGGATGTCGTTATATCCATGGCTGGTGTATTCTAAAGCAGTTAAAGGTGCCCTTTGCAAGTTTTGTGTGCTTTAAAGCCCACACACAATGCATGGTAATCATCATGGTACATTCATAAGCCGCGCATTCACAAATTTCAAGAAGTTCCATGAATGTGCAAAAATGCATATGAATTTTGAGTGGCATAAAGATGCGATAGAAAAGTCAAATAATTTCATTAGTGTTGTGACAAACAAAACTAAAAGTGTGGAAGAACTCACCAATGAGAATCTTCTGAAATTAGTACAAACTAATCGTGCAAAGTTAAAATCAATTGTTTCTTGTGTATTGTTTTGTGCATTACATGACTTACCTTTAAGAGGAGAAACAAATTCAAATGCTGCATTTGATGATTTGTTACAATTTAGATTAGAGTCAGGTGACAAAACACTGTGGAAACGTTTTGAGTGTGCGCCTAAGAATGCCACCTATGTTTCTCATAGAACCCAAAATGATTTATGTGCCAAAGTACTAAGAAATGATTTGATTAATACCATCAATAACAGAGAATCATTTTCAGCTTTGGCAGACAAATGGATATTGCAGGCACAGAACAACTTTATCTTTCTGCGCATTATTTTGACCATGCAACTAATGTTGTCAGAGAAGACTTCCTTGGATTTACACCATTAGCAAGGTTAGATGTAAAACATATCTCCAACACAATAATATCTACTTTATCTGCTTGGGGTTTAAATCTAGATAAAATGGTAGGACAAGGCTACGATAGGTGCAGTACGATGGCCGGTAAAATTGGCAGAGTACAGAAGATAATTGCTGAGAAATATCCCAAGGCTCGCTTCTATCGTTGTGCTAGCCATAGACTTAATTTAGTTGTGAATGATTTGAACACCTTACCAGAGGTTAGAAATGCCATTGGTACTTTCAAAGAAGGAATTTCTTTTTTCCGGGGGAGCACGCAAAGGAAAGTCCTAGTTGGGAACCTTCAAAAACTGTGTGAGACATGCTGGTCTGAGAAGCATAAGTCTATGAGGAAATTTAATGATAAGTTTTTAGAAATTGTTGAAGCATTAGCAATTTTACATAAAGAAGGAGATCGTGAAACTAGTCAGAAAGTCTGGCAACTTTACTGCACACTTACTTCTCCAACATTTATTCTTACATTAAAAGTCATAGCAAAATATTCAGCCAAACTAGAACCTGTGACCAATATCCTACAATCAGTAAACATTAACTTGTTAGTAGTTTCAGAATACATTCAAGGAACTGTAAAAATGTTATTGGATGACAGAGAAAATGCGGAAGCCGAATTTGAAATGATAATGAAAAGTGCTGAAAGCAACTATAGTGCACTTGGAATAGATGTCACTGGCATTTGACAACTGTGAGTGTTGCGCGACAAGTGCGTCATTCAAATCATCCATCAGTTTCTGTCAGTGAGCACTACAGAAAATCTCTCTTTATTCCATATTTGGATTCCCTAGTCCAGTCCTTGCAAGAACGGTTTTCAGAAGATAACAAGGCATCTTTTGAGATTTTCTGCTTGCATCCAAAGGTAATGAAATCCCAAAGCAACCTAGATATGAAAAGGATAATTGAAAATGTCAAAAGATTTTATGGCGATCTTTTAGATAACTTTACTGAAGAAGCACGGACATGGATCAGTATGTGGAAATGCAATAAAGTAACTGAAGGAGATATTGCTCAATTAAGCCTGACTGATCTACTAGACAAAGCCAAATTCATACCCGCCGTAGCTTCAGCCTTTAAGATAGCCCTTAGCTTACTGGCAAGCACCTGCTCTGCGGAAAGATCGTTCAGGTACTTAATTAACACAGTAACATTTTTCTGATTGTAATTACTTAATTAGAAAGGCTTTGAAACAATTTCTTAAGTCAGATGAAACATTTCTTCTAATTATTTTTAAATCTTGTTTGAAATATTATCACAATAGAGTAATTGAAGAGGGTTACACTGTTTGAATTAGTATAGGCCTACATCATATTTGTTTGCAGCACTCACAGGAGTGTGAAAACGTGGCTAAGAACTACCATGGCAGATAATTGACTCAGTTGTTTGTGTATGGTGTCAGTTCATCGTGATAAGATAAAATCAGAGGAGGAGTCCTTTATCGAAAAAGTGGTAGATAGTTATGGGAAGGACCCGAGACAAATTCAATTTCTGTTTAAGTAATGCAGGTATGCGAGTAGTCAAGTTTTGCACATTATTAGTAACAGAACTGATTTCCACAATTGTATGCCTTCTTTTGTTCTTAATATTAAATTTACAACAGTATTTCAAACTACATTAATATGTTTGTAACAATAAAACAGCCACATCATCCTTAAAACCAAAGTTCAAAAAATTTGTTAAGACATGAATCTGTTATGGGTTGTGGAAATTGTTGTGTGCATTTAGTTTTTACTTTACAAAATAGAAAGTAAAGCCCTGTTTTTTTTTTCACTTTACAGGGAACTAACAGAGAAAAGTGCAAATAGCAAGAAAATGTGTTAAGTCAGGTAAAAATGAACGATTTATTCTTACTTAAAAAGAGAAAATAATTTATTTTTACCTATTTAACAATCTGAAATTATTATTATTTATTTTAAGCACCTATTAACATCTCTCAGCAGTGGTGCACTTACTGACATGGCGTTGTGCCTCAAAATGTCCATTGACAAGAGCAATTCAGAATATTCCCACAACATTAACTCTTAAAATGAGACACCTTAACAGCAAATGTGTGGGAAACAGCAAATTCATCTAAAACCGATGTGGCTGACACTAGGGTGTCTGCCTGTAAGAATACAGTATAGCACAGGAATCTAAACTTTGCAGAGCTGCCAAATTTTATTCGGAAATGCATTTCCAGTTTTATTTGTCTCCTCTCTATGACCATGTGGAGTCGCCACACTGGGACCAAGTTTGAAACATTTGCCAGTTGCCATTTACTTCAGTATTGCAAGCGAGGGTACACCATTAACCATCCAGGCATTTGATCAATATGGCATATAGTAGAGAGATGGTAACCAATAAGTGACTGATGATTAATGAGACAATGATGGCTTGTTTGTGATAGTTTCATAATGACTTACAAATGAGTGGTCTCAATCCCTTAGGAGTCACAAGGGCCACCTGTGTTTCCAGGCTTCGTTCCTATAAAATATCCCGGATGTGCCAGTTTCCAAACATACAGGAAAGATAAAAACTGATTTTCAGTGTCTTGAAGGCCTGGTCAGACACAACGCCACAGTCTGCTTGTGCGGGCCAGGCACGGTGGATGACCAGGGCATGGAACACTGGACAGGCAAAAGTGGTTGCTGCTGCATCAGCTGTCACACCGTGGAAACAGACGGAACCTCATCACAAAGCAGCCTGCACGTGTGGCGTGGTATCAAAGATCTGCCTCGCGCCATTGCTGTCAAATGCACCAGCAAATGCAAACAGCCGCTTCGGGCTGCCGCAAATCTGTCTGTGTTGAAACTCGACGTCAGCTGGTGCGGCGACCCAGCCAGAGTCGCGCTTTGTTTGACCAACACCTATATACAACAACGATGCGGCCCTTCCGTTGCCATTGCTGATCAAGGCCACAGGTCGGACTACCAGGCCATGATCTTTCTGACCAGGTCTTTAAGGCCGGTTGCACTCACAGCGGATATTTTCCACCAGGTCAATTGACCGTCACTATTGTCGGAAGTCCAGTGTTTACACACATGGCAGTAAAATCACTGTCGCCACCCCACAAGTCAGCAGATTAAAGGCAATGTACTTTCATCATCAAATCCATTCATTTGCTTTTAGTATGTTATGTAAATTATTCATTGTTTTTAAACATACAGTTTTGTTTGAAATGAACAGACAGTAAAATCTAAGTATTGTTATTGTGTCGACTAATGAAAAGAAGAAGGGAAAACCGAACAATTTGGGATCATCATCCAATTAATTTAAGAAGAGGGGAGGATGGAGCTTTCTAAACATTGTTTGAAGGGAAGAATGACAAGATATACTTCAGTTACTTCCGAATGTCGAATTTTTAACAGCAGGAAAACAAGTAGTTCAGAGAGAAAAAGCTTAGGACAGGATCAAACGAAAATGGCGGCAAAATGTACAGTCTGCTAATGTAAAAACAGGTTTTACTATAGTTATAATGTTAGTTTTTTATGTTCATAACTCTGGAATGGTACTAAAAGTGCATCAGTATTTCTAAATTGCATATAAGGGTAAAACATCTGGCTTACCATAACATGACAAATGCTCTTCAGAGAACAATTTTAATTCAGTAAGTATATTAGAATGTGTAGGCCTATTCCAAAATAGAGCTGTATCACATGAAAGAATTGTTTTTAGTTAGTACACTACACAGCTGCAGAGCACTATTGTTAAGTGCATAAATGAAACTTTAACAGTAGTGTAAGTGAATTTGACCAGGTTTACACAGTTGAGTGTAGTGAACCACTTTTTCCCGGACTGTTAATTTAAATCCAACTGTGTTCACTGCATGAGCAGTGTTTTTAAGCGCTTAAACTATTATTAGTGGTAAGAAAACAATTTATTGGCAGAATATGGGTCACAAACACATCTGCAGCATTTTCAGTGTCATGGTCCACTCTTAGTCAGTAGTGGACTCTTACCCTATCCCCTAAGCTAAGGAGATTTTGTCTCAACTGGGTGCTAGCAAGATTTACGCAAAAACTGATCTTTGTGACACATACCTGCAAATTCCTTTGGAGGCAGCCTCCAGGACATTTTGGTTATCAATATCCTGTTTGGTCTTTTACAATACAATCAGCTCCCCTTCATTATCATCAGTGTATTAGTAATTTTCCAGCAGTATCTTGAACAACTGTTGCTGTATGTTACCCAGGCTGCCAACTGCTTGGACAATATCCTGGTTTTTGGATAC
Source organism: Schistocerca piceifrons (assembly GCF_021461385.2). NCBI lineage: Eukaryota > Metazoa > Arthropoda > Insecta > Orthoptera > Acrididae > Schistocerca > Schistocerca piceifrons. The sequence continues at coordinate 85,064,589 of NC_060138.1, forward strand.
CTCCAATTATGGTGTGGGAGCTGTTCTTTTCCAAGTGATCAACGAGATGGTGCAGCCAATTGCCTTTGTCTCTGAAACTAGTCTCAGAAACTATTTTGCCCAGTGTAATTATGGCCAAATCAAAAAATAAGCACTGGCCATTATTTTTGGGTTCAGAAAGTCCAATTATTATGTCTATGGGCGCCCATGTACCCTCAGTATGTACCACAAGCCCCTGTTGCACTTCCTCTGAGTTTCAGCACCACACAGCCCGCTGCCTCCAAAACTGTGCCCTGTTCCTCTCTGTCTATTCCTATGAGACAATTTTGTGCTCCACCCTCCACCATACCAATGCTGACCTCCTTTCTCGGCTTTCACTAGGAGAGGACCCAGTGTTCAATACTGATCCAGAAGTCTACTGCCACCTTGACCGCTGTTGCTGCCAACATTGCACAGCTACTCCTGGATGTCAACCTTGTCTGACTTCACACTGCAGACAATCCAGTCTTCCACATCTCTTCCAGCACATCTGGCAAAGCTGGCCACCCAACACTATGGCTGTGGCACACCCAGATCTTCAGGTGTTCTGGGATCAATGACAGGACCTCTTTTCCCGGGACAGCAATGTCCTGCTCCAAGGTGACAACAGCTGCACTTGGATGGTTATTTGTCGGCTCTCTGCAATTGCATCCTCCAGTTGCTCCACAAAGGACAAGGTGGACGGTTCTTACCTAGTGACTGACTCACCATCATGTCTATGAGGCATGGATTCTACTATTTGAGATTTGGGCACTGCTTGCTCCACCTGCCAGCATTACTTACCATGGCCTTCCACTGCCGGTCCTTGGTCCCACATTCATCTGGACTTTGAATACCCCATACTTGACTCTATGTGGCTTACCATCATGCATGCTGGGTCCTGTTTTCTGTTTGTGGTCTGCAAGTCTTCCAATTTCTCTTCCCACACCATTTGGGCAATTACCCAGATTTTCGCACTAGAGGGCCTCCATAGATCTATTGTCACTGATAATGGGCTTCAGCTAACTTCCTCTGAATTTTCTGCCTTCTGTGCTGCTCACAGCATTGCATTAATTCCCACCGTGCTTTTCCACCTTGTCTCTAATGGCACTGCTGAGCATTTTCTGCAGACTTTTAAATTTCAAATGACTGAACTACACAAGTACCACTCCTCTCATGAGAAATTCATCTTTTTCACAGATCATACTGAGGCACTCTGATGGAGGGCTCCTCTCTGGCAGAGAGGCCCCATGGTTGCCCTCTCCACTTTTTTCTGTCCATTCTCCACCCGACAGACCATCCCCCTTCTCCTCTTCTTCCCACCAACATTGTTTGTCTCCCAGGGACCTGATGTGGGATATGAATTTTTTCTGTGGCTAGCCCCGGTGGCTGACAACCACTGTTTCCCATCTTCTGAGGCAAGTAATGCTTCTCATCACACTCCTCGAGTGCTTCCAACTCTTACAGCACATCAACCAATACTGCCCCTGCCATGGTTTTTGGCCTCCAACAGACTCTGCCATTCAGTTCTGTGTTTCAGAGACAAAGGACTCTGAGTAGCTTGCTGCTCACCCAGCAGATGTGTTGCTTCCACCTTCCAGTGTGCCCAGCCAGACGATGCCTCCATTCACCATCCCAATGGATGTCAACACACCAGCAACCCCTACCTTGCCCTCTGGCAATGCTTCTGGCAGTGACAATGCCATTGTCTCTCACTCCAGTCTCTGCCCCTCTTGGTCTTTCTCGAGAATTGGGGAAGATATGGTGTGTTTCTGGGGTCTCCCATAAGCTGCCAACCCACAACATTACACAGTTATGCAGCTTCTTGCTCCAGTTCTGCAGGCACATTGGTCAAAGTCAGCTGAACTTCGCCTGTCCTGCAGGAAGCAAGCTAGTTCTGAGGGCACCCACGAGAGCAGTAGACATCACCATGTATATGGATCTTTCGGTGCTTCTGCAGTCCATATTCCTCAGCCAGTTTGAGCACACATTGTCAGACCAATAGCTATCTAGTAGTCATCCACCACATGGGTGTAACTGCCTTCGCCCAGCAAGCAACAGACAGTTCAATCTATGCCAGCAGAGGCTGAAGTTTCCCAGCATTCTGTCACCGCCCAGACTTGATGATGCCCTTGCCACCAGGGACCAATGCGCATCATGACCTGCTGCTCCAGCTGTGAACTCTGAGGCTCAAACTCGGTGTATTGCTTATGAGATGGGACTTTATTTTTTTGCATACTGTGCATCCTAAGAAGAGAAGCACTTTTTTTTCAATAGAACTTTTCAGAGGATTGGCTTACATAAATATTTATTTACATTTTTTTCCGAGAACTTTGAGTTGTCCAAGAAGTCTTTCCTTTATTGTCAAGAAGGATTTTTCTTATTTGCTTTGAAATGCTAAAAGAGTGCAGGACTTGTGTTTGTAAACATAAATTGATTGTGTCAACAAACTGATTCGTGAGTGTAATCACTTACTTACTATAAAATTGTCCTAAGCTGGGAAACTTTACAAAGACAATAACGTCAGCTTGGTAGGTCATGGTTTTAGTTTCTGGATATGCAAAAGGAATTCTGCCGATATTTTACCTTTACTCAGGTGAAGCAATTACAGGATAACGTTACACTAACTTCCTGGACCAACTACAGCATAAGATATTCAAATGAAAGCCAGGTTTGGCAGGAAAGAAAGTCATCATTCAACAAGACAGTATGCGCACACACAAGTGTCAATGCCATGACAAAAATACATCAATTTAGATATGAATTGTTGCCAAGCTCACCTTATTTGGCTCCATCAAACATCCATTTCTTCCTCAAGCTCAGTATTTTCTATGATGGATAGAGATTGTCTTCAAACGAAGAACAGACAGCCAAAGTTGACAGTGTTTTGGAAGTTCAGAGGAATCTAATTTTTGAGTTGAGCTCAAGGTATTGGAATATCACTGGGCCACATGTATTAGTACAAAGGGAGCCTACACTGAAACATAAAAAAGTTACACTTGTGTGATTCATATCCTTCTATTCCACTCTAAGAACTTTTGGAACTACCTCATACATTAATGGCTTGCCACTACAGGCCACACAAGATGAAACAGTGTTACTTGCTGACGACAATAATATAATAATTATAAATAGGACACCAGAAATGTTAGGAGAAAGCTCACACAACACTTATGTCAGTCCCCAACAGGTAACTCTTAATATAAAGCAGACTAATCACAAGAACATCTATATAAGTAGAAAACCTAATAGAAAAGCCTTAAAGTACAAAATGAGACCATAGAGGGAGTAGCTGTCCATAAATTTCTCAGTACCTATGTTGATCGACTATCAAAACAACATTTCATTTTATTATCCATGTTATATATGTCAGATTTTTCGAATTTGCTACCCAAGAGCAAGCTACGTGTAGCTGACCATGAGAGGAGCAGAAGACTTTGAGGTTGATAGAATGAGATTTTCACACTGCAGCAGAGTGTGCGCTGATATGAAACTTCCTGGCACATTAAAACTGTGTGCCGGACTGAGACTTGAACTCGGGACTTTTGCCATTTGTGGGCAAGTGCTCTACCATCACTGGTAGAAAGCAGATCATGCACAGACCAAATCAACACCTCGAGGATCATTACTGAGCAATCCTTAGAATACTGCTCTCCATTGTACCTGGCTTTTGCTGACTTTGAAAAAGCCTTTGATAGGGTGCAGCATGAAGTCATCTGGAAAACAATGCAGAGTTACAGAGTACCTCCAAAGATCATCAGTATCATGAATACGATGTACAGAGAATATAATTGCCAGGTGAAACATGGTGGAAATCACTCTGAAACATTCATTTTAAATTTGGAGTAAGGCACTGCTGTTTTTCTGACATTAGATGGTGTCATGAAGAAGGTAACACGAGAGAAAAAAAGAATTATACAGTGGACTCTATATGATTGCCTTGACGACCTGGACTTTACAAACTACATCTGTCTCCTGACCCATGTTTTCAAGGATATGAGTGAGAATCAGAAGCTCAGAGAGCTGTATTATAAATAAACACAGCTAAGAGTAAAGAGCTTAGTATGAACACTAACAGCAAGAATGAACTACCTGTGAAAGAAGAGGAGATTGAGTAGGTGAACAGCTTTTGTTGTCTATGAAGCATTGTTTCCAAAAATGGTGGGGCAACTGAAGACGTCGAAAGTAGGATCCAAACTGCATCAGGATCCATTGCAAGTACTATGACAGTTAGGCAGGATGTGAGAAAACTTGAATTTCTTGGCTGAGTGGATGCTCATAAGCGACACATCACACCGGTAAATGCCAAATGACATCTCTTGGTATAAGGAGCATAACACTGGACGATTCAACAGTGGAAAAATGTTGTTTGGAGTGACAAATCACACTACACAGTGTGGGACTCTCATGACAGGGTGTGGGTATAGCAAATGCCCGATGAGCTTCATCTGCCAGAGTGTCAAGTGCCAACTGTAACAGTAATTGCCAACAGATGGTGGTTTTATGGTGTGGTCATGTTTTTCATGGAGCTTGCATACCTTGTTGTTTTGCATGGCATTATCACAGCACAGGCCTACATTGATGTTTTAAGCACCTTCTTGCCTCCCACTGTTGAAGAGCAATTTGGGGATGGCGATTGCATCTTTCACTACGTTTGAGCACTTGTTCATAATGCATGCCATGAGGGGGAGTGGTTATATGACAATAATGAGCCACTGTGTTTTTTATGTGCCGGAATGTGCCTGTTATGCTTCCTATGTGCTTTTGCCCCAGATCAAAGCTATCGCAGATCAGGTGTCTGCAGGTAATGCACAGCCAGCTAGTGTTTCCACATCCTCACTAGCATACTCACATATGTTACTGTGCCAAAGACCAAACCACTATGTATTGGAATCACTGCATCTTTGTCAAGCAAACTTCCCAGTGTTGTCCACCACGTGACAAACCATAAGTCAGCAGCACCCATGAGTTGAGTATGTACAGTTATCAAACTGTGTCAAATTACTTGTTCATCTTGGATAGAAAGTCTGTCCCTTGTTTTCGTATAGAAATAGAGTCTGACATGTGAACTGTCCACACACTATGCTCATAGGGGATCAACGAGCACCATTTTAGCTATTCGCTACCAATTACTTGTCTGTCAACACCTACGGTGTCTGTCCTTCACAACTACATCTAGGATTGCACTGCACCTTCAGCTGGAAACTCACCATTGCATTTATCACAGAACCAGCCATTGGTGCTGATTTCTTAGCACATTTTCTGCTGCTCCCCAACATTCCTGGCTCTCATCTCATTGACAAGGTCTCCAGTCACTTAGCTGTTGGGTTCCACTATGTTGTACCAAATTTTGTACTGAAGCTCATCCATGCTGCATTACCAGGATCATCTCAACCATTTTCCAGCCATCATGCTCTCACGTGGAGCACCAAGAAAACAATGACACCGCACGGTACATCTCACATGCACCAAACCTAGTCCTCCAGTTTTCGATAGACCATGACACTTCACACTGGAGCAATTTGTTTCCGCTGAAGCCAAATTTCAGTTTCCGCTTTGGAATGACATCATTCACTACATGATCAGACCCTTTAGTGAAGATCACATAAGGAGGTCCATGGCAGCTCATAGCACTGTTGCAGGCTTCCAGCTGTGAAGTGCTAACAGCTGCAGGTGAAAACAATAGCTGTCTACTGAAGTGTTGCCACAGAGATGTTTATAAAATTGCAATACATTATTGGTTGAGGTAGGCCTGTGAAGCTGCTGCACCTAGCCACTGCAGCTGTCAGGGACCAACTTACAGCAACTCAACTATAACAACTATAGTCCTCTCCTCTCCAGTTCATACTGAAAAGGGATACATCCTGACAGACCTATGGCAAATATCGCGTATTTTGCTCATAATGCATCCACCATCCCAGACATATATCCTCTTCCAGGAGTTTGCTACTTCAACTATGCCCTCAGCAGTACTTCAGTGTTCTTGGCAGCATGAAGGCATCCATGCAGGTACCAGTCACCATGGAAGAAAGCCCAAAGGCATCCATCAGCACACCGCTTTGCATCTTTGAATCACTTAAGATGCCATTTTATCTCCATAATACTGCCAAATATTGCACTGAATTATCAACAGTGCTTCATCACCTGTTGCTTCCTTTACATCAACATCATAGTAGTGTTTTCTGCTTCATCACAGCTACACTGAACCACTGATTTCTGAGAAGGTTATGCATTTTAGAATGATATCTCACCTCAGGAACAACATCCTCAGTAAATAGCAGTTTGGGGTTCAGAAAAGTTACTCTACTGTTAATGCCCTTTACGTGCCGACTCAACCAATGAACTCCAGGGACATAATTCGGACTGGGGAAAATCATGTATCGAGTTTCCCAAGCCTCAGGTCCACTAGTGTTACTTATATGTGTGACCAATCTTCTGTCTAATATATAGCATGCAGAATTAGTTTCTTTTGCAGATGACACTAATATTGCAGGGTTCATACACCCTGTGATAGTCAGGAAAAACCTGGAAAATTTTTAGACTTCCAGAAAGATTTCATTACATTAGTTTTCATTTAAATTTTTGTAATTTCAGCTGGTAATAACATGTTACTCTAACAAAGAACTTTACTTAACCCACTGTTGCAGAGTAATATTGCAGCAATAAAATATAAACAAGAGAATAAAACCAAATTAAAACTGTAGTTGCGTGGTAAATGTGTCCTTTAACAATTACAAAAGACTGTGAACACACACAAGACTCTTCCAACTACCAAATGTGTCAAAGACTGTGCAATACTTAGTAACAACAAATTTCTTTCAGTGTGTCTGTCTCTTGGGCCTTGTTTCAATGAGTGTGACATCACAACTGCTTACATTCGTAATAGGTCGAGGGAGAATGTTGCAAATGGTAGTGTGAAAAGTTTTACTTTCAATGTAATTTCCTTTTACGAAAGATGAATTATGTTATGTGTGAGAATGTGCAATGAATTTCTTATAGAAACACTGAAGATCAGACATTTACACTGTTATTTAATATTTTACTGCCACATTTTGTTTGATGTTTCTTAAAGGATAACACAAGCTACAAAAGACTAAGTTTCAAGATTAGCTTTCCATATTTCTTATAGATCTTTCATAGAGTACAAATTAAGCACTAACTATGGCAAAAAGTACAACTATCCTTTAAAAAATGTGCAAAGTGAGTTATTGAAAAAGTCCATATGTAATTTTCTTTTCTGTCATAAAGTCAAAATGTTTGATCGAACATGTATTCAGCCAGGTAACCTACGAAATGTTCTGTGCACAGCAACGAAATTTATAATAATGCTTGACAGAAATATTCAGTGCTGCAATTTAAACTGTATTCTTAGTATCCTGCCTAATCACACCTTTGGAAAGAAAACCAGCAAAATACTTTTGTTAGCCAATATTATATGTAATAGCTTAGTTTTTTCTTGTAGCTATGCTGTATGTATGGTAATGTAATTTAGCTTTTCCTGTTTCTGCATTTGCACTAATTAAGAATGATGCTGCTATTGGCTGACTATATCAATGAATATCTGCTGTCTTTGGCTGGTAAGATCATGCGGCATAAACTATGATTGGTGGACAAAAGCACATGCTATCTCGATTTCAGTACTTCAAAAGTTACCGTGCCATATTTGGTACGTAAATGTTGCTGCACCTCAGAGGTATTTCAGAAATCATGGCAAATTCTATATGGTGTATGAAACTTTCACCATTCAAAGGACATAAGTTTTACAGCTCAAAGGAAACTTATATTGTCACTTAATGTGGAAAAAATCTAATTTCACCAGGGATATAGTGCATTTTCACCCTGGAAAATGTGTATTTTTAACTGGGAAATCTGGGAAAAATCTGGGAATTTCTTTTTCTTTTCCATGTATTTTAATCAATCCAAACACACATACAGAAACAGAAGAAATGGTAAACAATGTTCTTAAAAGTTTCATTGACTTGTATTCTGTGAAAGAGCTCACTTTCAATTTCATATTCAGTTCTGCACATCCAGGGGTACTGTATTAATGACAAGTGTAAAACAAGCTGAGAAAATAATAACTAGGTCAGAAACTTCAAAATTTCAACGTGTCCATATTCATGAGAATTTAAACTGGAAAAAGCACATTTTGGAATTCCTAAAGCAACTTAGTTCAGCCACTTTTGTACTTAGAATCATATCAAATCTTGTTGAGAGACAAATAAGTAAGTTGACATATTTTGCATATTTTCATTCAGTAGTGTCATCTTTAAGAACGAAAGTCTTAATTGCTCAGAAACATGCTGTAATAATAATATGTGGTACTTATTCATGAACATCTTGTAATCTGTTTAAGGAGTTGGGCATTCTGACTACAAATTCAAAGTAGATGTTTTCCCTCATAAAGTTGATTGTAAATATTCTATTACAGTTCAAAAGGAACAGTTACACGCATAATTACAATACTTGAATGAAAACTGGCATTTATTACTTCATATTAATGTTGTCTTTAGCACAAAAAGAGATGCACAATGCTGCAAGAAACATTTTTGATTACTAGGCCACTGATACAAAATGTCCGACAGACAGCAAAGTAAAATTTGAAAACAAACTTAAAAAGCTTTATCCCTTACATCGCCTTCTATACAGCAGAACTTCTCACAATGCAATGTGTGAAAGATGGTGGATAGAAATTACAAAGCCAAGTCTGTATATTTAAAAAAAAGATTTATAAATGTTCAGCATGTAATGAAAAACAACTCATTCCACATCATTACAAATTATTGTGCCAAATGAGGCAAGGAACATAAAAGCAACTAAATAACAAAAGAAAATCCAGGATGGAATATTGACAAAAATACTATGAACACCCACTCGGCACTGGTGGTTGACACCAACAACTGTGCCTTAGGAGCAGCTTTGCAACAACACTTCAGTGGTTCCTGAGAACCATTGGTCTTCTTTTCAATGAAGCTTATGCCTACAAAACACCAACGATGTGCCCATGACAGGAAGCTGCTTGTCCCCTATGACATAATCGGGTACATCCGCCAAAAGCTGGAGGCCAGGAACTTAATGACATTTCCACACTACAGACCCATACTATATACCTTGCAGCAGAGAAAAAGTCTCTGCTCACCATGTCAATTCCACCAACTGGAATATATCTCTCAGTTCAGCACAGACAATATAGCTGCCAATTGTCAGCTTGAGATGCTGGGATCACTCGTTGCATCAATTTCACAACAGTCACAGCAGCTCAAGAGGTTAGTACGGAGCTGGACTCTTATCACCAAAACCCAAAAACTGGCCTTTGGCTGGCACAGACACAAATTATTATGTGATACCTCCAGTCGCAACTTACAACCTTTCCTACCAGATCCTTTCCCCCAGCAGGCCTTTGACAGTGTCCATAACCTATGGCACCCAGGTATTAAAGCTACTACTCATCACTATGTGTGGCTTGGCATCTGCTCAGATAGTTGCAGCTGGGACCACTGGTGTGGTGCCTGTAAGCTTAGTAAGGTTGATCTGCACATCCATGGCCCATTTGGTGATTTTCCTGTGGCTATAGGGGGGCTTATGCATGCCCATGTTAACATTGTCAATCACTTCCTCACCTCTGATGTTCAGCAGTATCTTTTACCTATCATTGAATATTTCACACTTTGGCCAGGGGCAACACCAATTTCTTACATCTCAGCTGATACTGTGGCACTAGCATTTGTCAGTAAGTGGACTGATCACTATGCTTTGCTATTCCACATCCCCAAAGGTTGTGAAAGGAAATTTGAATTCCAGCTGTTCAAAAAGCTTTCCAAATTCTTTGGCACTCATCATCACCATCCAGCCCCAAAAGATACGGTTCAGTGATGGCATTAAATTTTGAAGGTGGCTCTAGTTTGTCACAACAAAGCAAGGACTACTGTACTCCTCCTCATACTTCTCAACCTCCACTTGTTTCAAGGCAGACCTCAACATTCCAGTGACTAGGCTCTTTTATGGTATATGGTGAGCAGCTTCAGATACCAAAGAATGTGTCGAATTCTCTGCTACCTCTTCTGACACTGACATTTCAGCATTCCTGTATGAACTGCACAACCATATTCCATGCATACGGCCTCAACTTGGCTCTCAGCGTGGCACCCCAACTTCCTTCGTTCATTCAGATTCAGAAACTGCCATGCCTGTAATGGTCAGTGTTGAGGGGGTCAGGCCTACTCTCCAATGTCCATTCTCTGGACCTCACAAGATTGTTAGTCGAAGTCATTATACCATGGAAGTTTCCATAAATGGGAACACATAGACACTGTCACTGGAACATATAAAGGTGACGTACACCTTCCCATTTGAACCCACTTCTATCCACTCGCCTCAGACGACCTCAACACCACCTCACCAGTCAGCACAATCTTTGATCCAATCCTACTCTGGGCCTCAAGTGCACTTACCAGCCTAATTTACCTGACCCTCGACTACACCCTCATTTTTGGAGGGGGGTTACGTTTTGTAGCCGGGATACATAATAATATAATACACGACACTCAACAACATAGAATGCAAGTTTGATGTCTAGGTTATATCACCACAGTGTGTCCAATTTAAGGCGATCCAGCAGGATTAGGGAGCAGACGATTCAGATGTGTCCCTGCTACTGCTGCTGCTTCACTGGACTGACCTGCATATAATGTATACTCTCACAGACACGAGACAGAACATACTCATCCATTAAGTGTGCTGTGATGGAGTAGTAATTTCCTTGTTCACTTGTGTGGTGGGATATGTTGTGATTTGAATGGTCATCCTACAATGGAGTGTGCAGTGTAAAAAGTAGTTATTTGTGTGATGGATCATACTGTGGTTTCAGTTGTCACATGAGTGACAGATTTTGTCATGCGCTAATGCCCACTCATGTGACAGGATGTGACAGTGAGCACTGTGGTCACCTGAGCCACAGATTGTTCACAGTGTGATTCAGCATTTGCAACAGCCCCTATACCATGATTAAGTGGTCACCCCTGCAACAGGTGTTTTGTGACATTGTCATCCATCATGTCTGTGAATAGTTTCTTGAACCAACAATCTTCTCAGTAATTTATAACATAGTGAGCAGATACGTCTTTTATGTGTCACAACATGCCTGTTGTACTTCCTATGTAAATTATCCCAATATCATATAATTTCAGCCATCTCAAATTTGGGAGATCTGTACCCACTGCACACTGTTTGTGAGATAAGACGTAAACTATTCATTTATGACCCCGTCACCCTTATTTCCAGTACTTCAGGTTTACCTAGAAGTATTTCATGACGAACAATGTCAGATGCTTTGTTGAGGTGTGGGTAAATAACTGTTACATTTTATCCTTCATCTAGGGCTTCTAAAACTAATTTTATAAATTTTCCTGTTGTAGCTTCTGTTCCCCTTCCAGATCTGAAACCAAAAGGTGGATGGGAAGAACTTCTGCTTGTGTTAGGTAATCGGGGAAGCAACTGGAAGTGAATGATTGATTTATAGTATCTGTCAGAGATACTTGTATGCTGCTAATACAATCCCATAGTAGACACACTGCAACCTCACCTGGTGCTATTTATATTTTACTCTTAAATTTATACACAATCCCAATGATTCATGGTTATTAGCAGCAGCTTTATGTAAAGTACATAGTTATTTGCAGCTGTATACTATATTTTTGGTAGCTTTACTTGAAGTTTGGTTGCTATGTTACTAAAGTAATGGTCAAGAAAGTTATCCTTAGGATTAGCTATTAAACCACCTTTATTTTTAATTTTCATATTTGTCAGGTTTGGCTTGGTGCTACCAGTTTCTTGTTTTACTATATTCCTTGTTGCTTTGCTTTTATTGTTGAACATCTGTATAGCCTTATCCTTTTGAATTCTTTTTGCATCCTGCAGCAGTTTCCTATAGGTTCTTTTGCATTTGATAAAAAAAAAACTGTAAGAAGGCTCGGCTACTCTCATTGTCTTTTCTAGAGCTGAGATATTTGAGTGTTCAGAATAGTCTGGTACCTTTGTTTCCCAGTTTTTTCTGGTAGATTCTCCAACAGAATGTGCGATTTCAGGAAATGTCTCGTCAAACTTTAGTTTCAATATAGTCATGAAATTGCTCAGTTTTACATTTACATACTTCGGACCATGTCTGGCTGGTGCAGTATTTCTCAGCTTTCCTTTTTAACAGTGTTTATCATTATACTTTTCTTTGTTTGTCTGATGATATTTCATATGTAAATGTATTAGGGATAAACTGTGTTGTAATCTGATAGAAGACATTAGGCTCTTGTCGAAATTTGTTTCTGTTTTTTGGTAAAAACTAATTCTCAATACAAGATGGAGTTGGTGGACCTAGTTAATGTTCATTCAGTTGAGGATGTAGTGGTGCCAGAGGTATCTAAACCATAAACTCAAGATCTGTCACCAAAATTCTGGAGTAGTTGGGAATTTGAGCTGCAAAACAAACACAGATGACCACTCTTGTTACAGCATTAGCCACAAAGCAAAAAGAAATGACTACTAGACAGGAGGATATGCCCACTAGGCAAGATCTGGGCACAAGTGAGCACTCAACTTAATGACTTAGCAGAGAAACTGGAAGCCAGATTGTAGGGATTAGAAAGTGACATAACTGAATTGCGAAAAGCTCAAGAGCTGATCCCTGGATCTATTGAGAAGCTACCAACAGAAATGAATGAGATCCATGATAGGTAGGTATCCTTAGGTTGCACTGTAGACAATCTTTCATACCAAGTGATTAATTTGTCATAAGAGTAAGAAAAAATTGTACAAGAACTGTTTACTGTGCACAGGCAGCAAGACACAGCACACATATTGGTCTTTAAATATGTCTGCTTGTGACTGTATATGTGTGGATGGATATGTGTGTGTGTGCGAGTGTATACCCGTCTTTTTTCCCCCTAAGGTAAGTCTTTCCGCTCCCGGGATTGGAATGACTCCTTACCCTCTCCCTTAAAACCCACATCCTTTCATCTTTCCCTCTCCTTCCCTCTTTCCTGATGAGGCAACAGTTTGCGAGGGAGATCAGATCATAAAATCTGTGAACATGTGAATCAAGACTTCTGTTAGTAATCTGTTGACCCTGCCAGCAGTGGGCTAAAGAAGGAATTACTCAAGATCAAGGAACAAATAGGATCTGATTCTTTTCAGTGGAGAAATAAAATAGTTGAAACAGTGAAAGCCCTGAACAAAGGGTTAATAGATGTCCAGGGGGCAGTACAGCAATGCTAATATTAATTGCATGAAAACATAATGGCTTATATCTTGAGCCCTAGATCAGACTATAACAATCTAAATGTGTATCAGCCTGTTCAAAATATTTCACTGTCTGCACATGGTATGCTGACGGTGACAATGCTATACACAGTAATAATGATGGAAATGAATATCCTTAAGCATAGAAACTTTTAAATATATTCATCAAATAAGATGGTATATCCTGTGGTACTCATTTGTGGCTTTACATATGTATTGCCATGGCCATGGACCAAGGTGCAAAAGATAAGTTATGTAACTGAATATATGCATGATGACAGGGCCCTATGGGCAACTGAAATAAATGCTTCATGCAAAACATACACCAAATTATCAAAAGATGTGGGCTAGTAATGTGAACACATGGGAGCAGCATCACATACACATGGTTTAAAAGGACAATGCATTGGTAGATTTATCATTTGTACTCATGTGATTTTTCTTATTTTTTATTTTAAACATCTTGTCTGTAAGACGAAATTGAGGAGCATATATCCAAAGTCATGGAATGTGTCTGTACATGAAATTACAACATGAAAGTACTAACAGATAAAATAAAATTTTTATGAACCCACAAATGTCAAGTTATAAGTTTATGTACAAGCAATCAAACAATATAACAGAGGAATCAGCTTAGTGTTTCAAGGAATTCCTAGACAGAATAGAGGGTGACCCATGAGGAAACTATTTAGTTTCAATTTGAAAGAGTGTGGATTACTGCTAAGATTTTTGAATTCTTGTGGTAGGTTATCGAAAATGGATGCAGCAGTGTATTGCACACCTTTCTGCACAAGAGCCAAGGAACTGTGATCAAAATACAGATTGAATTTCTGCCTAGTATTAACTGAGTGCAAGCTGCTATTTCACATGGGGAAAAAACTGATATTGTTAACAATAAATGACCGTAAAGAGCATATATATTGAGAGGCCAATGTCAGAATACCCAGACAAATGAACAGCCAAAAGTATTCTTCAAGAATGGGAAGAGTTAACCCAAAATATAATACCATACATCATAAGAAAATGAAATTAAGCAAAGTAGACTACTTTCCATGTCGAACTATCACTCACCCCAGATATGGTTCAAATAGTGAAAATGGCAGCTTTCCTTGAGCAAGATCCTGAATGTGGGCCTTCCATGACAGTTTACTATCTATCTGAATGTCCACCCCCAATAGCTGAGTGGTCAGCATGACGGATTGCTGTCCTATGGGCCTGGGTTTGATTCCCAGCTGGGTTGGGGATTTTCTCCGCTCAGGGACTGGGTGTTCTGCTGTCTTCATCATCATTTCATCCACATCCAGCCTGCAGATTGCCCAGTGTGGCGCTGAATGTAATAAGACCTACACCAAGGCAGCCAGACCTGCCCTGCAAGGAACCTCCTAGCCAATGACACCAAACGCTCATTTCCATTTCCATCTATGTGAATACCTAGAAATTTGAACTGTTCAGTTTCTCTAATCATATGCTCATTTTGTGAAATTGAAACATTGGGTTTTTTTGAATTGTGTATTAGAAACTGTAAAAACTGTGTGTTACTGTGATTTAACATTAATCTGGTTTTTACAAGCCTTGAGTTTATGTCATGAACTGTGCTATTCGAAACAGAGCCATTGTAGCACACAATATCCTCTACTCCCAAGCTATTGTCATCAGGAAACAGAAATATTTTAGAGTTACCCGTATAAAGTACCTCATAGAGGAAATAGAGTATAGCATTTTCAATTGTTGAACCACTTCTTAAAATGAATTGTACAGTTGACACCAAATTATGTGAAATAAAATGATCATTTTTTTTTACATACACAACCTTCTCAATAACTTTAGCAAACACTGATGGCATATAAATAGGTCTAAAATTGTTTACATTATTCCTTTCTCC
This sequence comes from Schistocerca piceifrons, assembly GCF_021461385.2. Lineage (NCBI taxonomy): Eukaryota > Metazoa > Arthropoda > Insecta > Orthoptera > Acrididae > Schistocerca > Schistocerca piceifrons. The sequence continues at coordinate 85,079,755 of NC_060138.1, forward strand.
TTTTTTACAAAGTGGCTTTACTCTGAGGACAGTAAACTGTCAATTCTTAAAGGAAAAATTACAAATATGACTAAGTACAGGCTAACATGTGCAGCACAATACCTTAATATTCTGCTAGACAATCCATTATATCCATGAGAATTCTTAGTCTACAGTGATTTCATTATTGATTCAATCTCCCTCTTGTCAGTATCACAGAGAAGTATTTCAGACATGAATATTGGAAAAGTATTTTTCAAGAGTTTTATATCATTCCCTGTAGAAACTAAGTTTTCATTTAAATCTCAAGCAATGCTCAGGAAATGACTGACAGATACTAATAAGAATAAGGATATCACATAGATCAAAATGGGAATTATATCAAAATGTTAGAAGTAGTCACAGTCAAGGTACAGTAGCACGTAACAAACACTAATGTAAAGTGTCTAAAAACGTTATTAGGAAGACAAAGAGTATGCGCTACACAAACAGAACAGCTAGTTCGCAGGATGAAATTAAAACCATATCGTCAGCTGTGAAGAAAGTGACTGATCACAAACACAGGGTCAATGATATAACGGCAGTTTGTAGTAAAAATATATCTGTTGACTGGTAACTCATACATATTTACAATATTTAACAGTCTTTTCTGAGCATCACTTGTCATTTAAATAAAAACTTAGTTTTTCTAGGGAATTACATAACACCCTTGGAAAATACTTTTCCAATATTGATGACTGAAATACTTCACTGTGATACCAACATGGGGGAGATACAATCTATAGTTAAATCTCTGCTAGTTCCCTGTTTAGAATGTGCTAATGGAACGCAAATTCGAAAAGAGCATGATAATTAGTTAAGGAACCCATAATATAGTTACTAGGCCACAATTGCTCACAACAGGTTTGAAGAACATTCTGGATAAGTTGGGTGAATGATTTGGCCACACTAATTGTCCAACATGAGTCACATCAGAATGTATGGAATGTGACTGAGAGGTTAGTTTGTGCACAAGATCATGCTTTGGCAGCACTTGTTCATTTATGGATGACTATAGAGGCAGTAATGGCTTGGTATTTCTACAGTGCACTTCCACTGACTTGTTAAGTCCATGACATGTTGAATTGCTGCACTATGCCAGGCAAAAGGGTGTTTATGTAACAGATGGTACAGGAGATGTGTCATTTCACAAATAGTTCTCCCTTTGATAGAAAATGGTTTGACAGATACAGAGTTGGTATAAGTAATGGTAGGAGGGTGTGCAGGTTAAGCCTTACAGTGGAGATGGTCACAGGGCTAGGGACCATAGAGTAGGAAAATAAGTGTGGAAGGAGCATGAGGTCTGAGAAGAATGTTACTGTTATTGGCAGGGACATGACAAGCTATTCTACATGTCATGGACAAAATGTCAGATAGAATGGACCTCATTTCACGGTATGATTTTAGGGAGACATAGGCTTGTTGAAGTAGCTGATAAATGCTTTCAAGACCAGCATAATACTGAGTCACTAGTGTATTCCTAGGAATTTTTTGGAGATATCAGTAGTACCAGACCTGGATGTGATGGCCGAGGAAATCTGCTTTTGAGCTAAGGTGGTGCTGTAATTATGTCCAGTGAAGACAGAAGTGAGAAAGGTGATGTATCCCTGTAAAGAGCTTGCATCTGAATAAATGTGTTTGCCTTGCCTATGCTGTATGAGAGGAAACATTGGACATGGAATGGATGGCAGTTGTCAAAATATAAGTACCATTTTTGTTAATAGTTTTAAAGGGCCTGGACATCATGAGGGTTCAAACAATGAAAATTTTCTGTTTTATTTAATAAAATTCTGTGATTCTTCCTGATTCTTCAAACATGTACTTTATGTACAAAATGCGACCTAATGACTTTTTTGTTTAAATGCCTTTTAAAGCAGATGCAGTGAGTACTTTTTAAGTGCCTAGGAGCCCACAAGAAGTCTACTAATATCAAAGATAGACCTTAATTTTAGGATGAAATATCTCAGAATGTATGTTTGCAGCACAGAAGGTCTTTCAATTTCTAAATTCCTGCAAAAATGTTTACATGGTAAAATGCAGAATCCAGAAAAAGCTCTCAGTAGTTGCATTTGGGACCACTTGCCAAAACTGCATTTTTGGAATGTCAGCCTTTCAGATTGGTGTGATGGATGTCATAATATACACTAATGGTGGAGTTACAAGCAGACTCAAAATCATAAACAGACAAATCATCTGGAGACACTATAAAAATGGGCTTCTACTGGTGGACAATCAGTGTGTCAGTGAAGATAAAAAAGCTGCTGAATGCATCACAAAGGAGGCCAGAGTAACAAAGAAAAGAAAGAAAACTAGAGAAAACTTGAAGAATGAGATTTTCACTCTGCAGCAGAGTGTGTGCTGATATGAAACTTCCTGGCAGATTAAAACTGTGTGCCGGACCAAGACTCGAACTCGGGACCTTTGCCTTTCGCAGGCAAGTGCTCTACCAACTGAGCTACCCAAGCATGACTCACGCCCCATCCTCACAGCTTTACTTCTGCCAGTACCTCGTCTCCTACCTTCCAAACTTTACAGAAACTCTCCTGCGAACCTTGCAGAACTAGCACTCCTGAAAGAAAGGAGATTGCGGAGACATGGCTTAGCCACAGCCTAGGGGATTTTTCCAGAATGAGATATTCACTCTGCAGTGGAGTGTGCGCTGATATGAAACTTCCTGGCAGATTAAAACTCTGTGCTGGATCGAGACTCAAACTTGGGACCTTTCCTATTCGCGGGAAAGTGCTCTACCAACTGAGCAGGAGAGCTTCTGTAAAGTTTGGAAGGTAGGAGACGAGGTACTTTCAGAAGTAAAGCTGTGAGGACAGGGTGTGAGTCATGCTTGGGTAGCTCAGTTGGTAGAGTACTTGCCCGCAAAAGGCAAAGGTCCCGAGTTCGAGTCTTGGTCCGGCACACAGTTTTAATCTGCGAATGCACCCATGTATTTCCCCCCAGCCGCCCAATCATCTGTCTACCTCCTGACTGTCCCTAACTGCCCAAACCTCTTCACACCAGGTCCCTGTCTGTTCCTAGAGTAGAGCCACTACTTGATCATCCCCATCCCTACCCTACTATGCTTTGATGTCCAAATACTTAAAATATAGGTTACATAAAGCTATTCCATATGTACGTTTTGCAAATGTTTCTTGGATGAAGGTTTAGGTACAACACCAACATTTCAATGAAAATGGAAACAATATTAATCAGATATAATAACATCGATATGATGTCCCTAAGAAAAATGAAGGGAAGGTGGTGATGAATTTCATGTGCAGGACAGTGAACCCCTTCTTGGTTTCATCTATGATGTGGACGAACAGGAAATAGGGTTGATCCAAGGAATGGTAGAATGGTGGTGATCTGACCCACATTATGCCACGTCAGCACTGATGGCATGTGAATATACAACATAGTTGAACATAAAACAGCAAAACTTCATTGTCATGAATCACTTTAAGGGAATTTATTAGTTTATCAATGATAATTTGTGCAGAGTAACTTGTTTTTATTTATTTATTTATCCATCCATAGACAATCAGGATTGTATGGATGTTGTCAAATGAGTATATACAATAGGTAAACAAATTTATAATTATCACAATCGGAATTCATGAATATTGTAACATAAAGATACATTGTTAAATCACTTAATAACACAGTTGATAATTTTTACATATTGCTGTATATTTACATCATTCCAAGTAATCCTTGACAGTATAAAAACACTTTTCCAAGAGATAATTTTTAAGCGATTTCCTGAAGATATCAATTTTGCTTATGTCTTTGATTTCTCATGGAAGATTTTTGTATAATTTCATTCCATTGTGTAACATGCTGTTTTGAATTTTTGATTTGTTTTTCCTATAGAGGTGAAAGTGTTGCCTGTGTCTTGTTTCATGTGCATGTATGGAACAGTTTATCAGTAACAGGTCAATATGTTTTTTATGTATATCACTGTCTACAAAATGACATTCACAAAAAACTGTCAAAATACCCAAAGATTTGAATAATTCTGTGCAATGGGATCTATTGCTACTTTTTGTTATGATTTGTACAGCCCTTCTTTGCAACTTAAATACTATTTGTCTGTTCTGCTCATTTGCCCCCCAGAAGGATATGCCATAATTATTTATAGAGTGGACATATGCAAAAAATACATTTCTAGTACTCGAGCTACTACACATTGAATTTATTATCCTTAGTGCACAGCATGCTGAAGCTATTCTTTTTCCAAGTACCACAGGCATGAGACTACGGCCTCCCGTCGGGTAGACTGTTTGCCAGGTACAACTCTTTTGATTTGACACCACTTCAGTGACTTGTGCGTCAATGGGGATGAAATGATGATGATTGGGACAACACAACACCCAGTCCCCGAGTGGAGAAAATCTCTGACCCAGCCGGGAATCGAACCCGTGCCCTTAGGATTGACATTCTGTCATGCTGACCACTCAGCTACTGGGGGCAGACAGTGCCACAGTGTGCTCGGTCCAATTTAGTTGAGAGTCTACGTGCATGCCTAAAAATTTTGTTGTTGGTACACATTCTATGTGCTCGTCATTAACTTTTAGCGTGGTATTGTTCAGTTTTCTGTGTAAGTGGAAACTAATACTGTTTTTTTTTTTTTTTTTTTTTTACATTTAGGGTTAATTTGATAGCCTCTATCCACTGGCATACGTGCTTAAGTGTTTTCTGAGCTTTACCATTGAGTACACTTGGTGACTCAGCTCGATTAAGATGTTACCGTCCATCATCAGCAAACAGTAGTGATTCACCATGTTTGACAGTTCATGGAAAATCATTGATGTATATTAAAATGATGATTGGGCCCGCAAACTTCCTTGGGGGACTCCTATAATGATGTATTCTCTGTCTGAAAGGTATGAAAAGGTATGATTGGAGGTAGTTTGAGTGACCTCCACCTGTTGGATGTTTGCAGGTATGAATGAAACCACATGTTTGTTACTCCTCTTCCTCCTAGTGCATTTAGTTTGTTTAGGAAAATTGTGTGGTCTACTGTGTCAAAAGCTTGGTCAAATCAAGGAAGATCACTGTTATGTGGTCTCCTTTGTCTGGGGCTACAAGGACAACATTTTAGAAATGAGCAACAGTTGAATTTGTGCTTTTGCCAGCCCAGAAACCCAATTGTTCTTTACTCAGAAGATTGAACTTTGTAAAGTGCCCCATAAGCCTGTTTTTCATTATGGTTTCTATGACTTTTGAAAAGGATGAGAGTAACGAGATTTGTCTTCAATTTTCTATGAGTTCTGGGTCACCTTTCCTATGTACAGGTAGGATTTTTGCATGCTTTATTATGTCTGGGAAGCAACCTGTGGAGAAGAATTAATTGATGATGTGACTTGAAGAGTCTTTAATGCTGTCTATGCAGTCCTTCAGTAAGCATGCAGGTACTTCATCTATGCCTGCTGAATTTTTACGTTTTGGGTTACTCATAACATTGCACACTACTTCTGCTGTAGTTGATTGTAGCATCATTGTGTGTGGTATTATGCTCAGCGTTTGTAAATGCTTTGTTTTGTTGAACTTCTGTTGTAGTTTGGTTTGTATGCTGCTGAAATACTGATTGACAAAGTTTGCTAGTTTTTTGGGGACATTTATTTTGGTATCATTGTGTTGAAACTGCATGTTTATTGGCTATAATTTTGTCCTATTAGTTTCCTGTTTGGTGATTTTCCAAGCTAATTTGATTTTATTATTAGCTTTTTCTACAAATTTGTCATTTTGGTACCTTTTAGCTGCTAACAAAACTTCTCTATACATCTTTCTGTATGTATGATAATATTTATGAAATGCTGAATCATTATGGTAGTTTTTCATTTAGCTAAGGTGCTTGAGGGTTTAAGAGGATTTTCTTATCCCATTGGTTACCCAGTTGTTATTGTTGCATGATTTAGTGATTCTTAGAACTTTAGGAAACATTTCTTCAAATCTGAATTTAAAATTGACATAAGCTTTCAAAGCTTCCCATTTATAGTAGTTTCTCTGTACACTTCCTCCCATGTTTCACTGTTAATTAGTGAGGAAAATAGAGATCTTTTTGTCTCAGAGAAATGCCAGCCGTTGTGGCCAAGCGGTTCTACGTGCTTCAGTCTGGAACCGTGCTACCACTACGGTCGCAGGTTCAAATCCTGCCTCAGGCATGGATATGTGTGATGTCCTTAGGTTGGTTAGGTTTACGTAGTTCTAAGTTCTAGGGGACTGATGACCTAAGTTGTTATGCCTCATAGTGCTCAGAACTACTTTTTTGTCTCAGAGAAAACCCTACTGTACTTGTGTATTTTAGTGTTATTATTTAATTCTATGCCTAATTTTAATAACTGACTTGAATGGTCTGAGATACCAAGGTCATCTATGGCAATGTCACACCTATCTTTCTCTATGTCCGTTAACATATGGACAGTACTTGATGCTGAATGTGTGGTTATCCTAGTGGCAGTGTTACTTAATGGTAATATACCATAGGTATACGTAATGTTCAGAAAGCTGTTGCACCACATATCTGGGTCCATCATGTGAATGTTTAGATCTCCAAAAATGATGATTTTGCTTTTGGGGCTGGAGACCATATCTAATGCTTCGGTTAACTTTGTAGTGAATGTGTCCATGTCACCACTGGGAGCACGATATATACACAGTACAGTTAGTCTTTGGAATACATCTAGGTTTTCTTATATCTAAAGCTGATATCTCTATGCATTTATCCTCACTTAATGCCAAAACATCGTTTCTTATTTTATATATAATCCCCTCCTTCACATATATACATGATCCACCACATTTCACAGTGCTTCTACTGTAATGACAGGCTTGACTGTACAAATTTAGTGCTACATTTGTTAATTCTGAATGATTACGCCAATGTTCTGTTATGCAAACAAGTGAGCTGTCAATAAACACTTCTAATTGTTGCACTTTGTTTCTTATGCATTGCATATTTTGGTGGAAGACTGAGAAGCACTGAGCACTGCTTACCTTAAAAACTATATGTTTCTCTTGACTTGGTCTAAACATGCTTTTGGTGATGAGGTGTTACAGTTATCCCACTGATTGATGCATTGACTACTGTCTCTTCTGTTGGACCCTCACATTTTCTTGCTGTTTTTGCTGAAGATGATTCTGGCACTGCCTCTTTTTGTTCAAATGATGATCCTGGCTGCACTGATAGTGTGACTGTGACTGTCTTTCTTGTTATGGAGTTATGGTTTTTTCCGTATTTCCTTCCCTCGACTGTGCACTTTACTGGACATTTTGTCACTGATTTTGGTTCGTCTATGTTTGCTGTTTTATTACAGTTTTCATTTAGAACCAAGTATTTATTTGATAGCAGTATCACCAGAGCTGCACTTACTGTTTGTTTACATGCTTTAGTCAGGACTAGCTATGTTTACTGCATAGAAATACTATTCGCAGCAACATCTTGTGCTACGTGATGATTTTACTCCAATCCTTGGAATTTTATTTCTAGTTCTTGATATTTCTTCTGGAGTTCATGGTATTGCATGGCTATAGTCACTAAATTGTATGTAAGAACCATTATTATTGTTTCTTTTGATTTTAGTGTGTTAAATATTTGGTTTTTCAAGGCACTCATATAGCTCTGATGGCATATCCAGTCATGATCAACTTTTATATACTTCAGATTCACTTTTACACATTTATCGTGGTACCCCAACTTGCACTCAATACACAGGGTAACTAACATAAACTTTTTTTAAACAAACTTTACACACATAACTATCACATTTTATAGTAACTGAGACATCATTACATGAGGAGGTTTCACCCGACACCACATTGACCAATAATTTTAAATTATTGGCTGTGCTGAATTTGTTGGATTTGGGAGAAGTATAATTACAAGGTTAATTATTATGCAGTCATAAATGTTTCTTAGACTATCATTAGACCATCACTTGAAACCCAAGTTTCACTGGCAAACTGGTTAATGCCAATACAGTACAGTCACACAATTTCTGTGGTACATTTCACAAATGTTTCAAATAAAACAGGATCTTTATACACATTAGCTTCGCTTCAGTGGCAATGCTACAGACTTTATGGGCCAATTGTCATACCACATTCATGAGTGATCATCTGTCATTTGATACACTTTGTGCCCACTGAAAGTGTTTCCTTCTTCAAAACACTGTACTCACATATGTTCATGATTCTATGCCTATTTTATTGTCAAAGAATCAACAACATTTTCTCTTGATGTTTATTGTTCCACATATTTATATAAACCCCTCTCATAAAAGTTCCAAAAATCATGACAACTACAGTAATTGAACAGCACCACCTCATATTTTCATGGATTCATTAAGCTGATATGTGGAGCAAGTAGCTTAATCTTAGCCAATGGAAAATATATTATGTCAAACACAAAAGGTCAATATTCAGAAATCAAGCATGCATCTCTGAAGAAGAATGAAACTTACGAGTGTAGAAGACATCCCACCAAATTGTACAAAATATCCCACCTCTACGAATGTTGGTGCAGCTTTAGTCACAAGCAAGACCAACTTCTAAATGAAGGACTATCATGTCACCTCATAGAATTGGGTGTACTGCTGGTGGAATGCATCTTCCCAACACAATATTTCGATGTTGTAACTCGGCGTCTTCATCAGGTGTTCCCTGAGACTGGTCGACGAGCTGACCTTGTCCCATATTTATGCCTGGGTGGTGTGTGGTGCTCCCTATGCAGTCCGCACCCACGGTGATCATTTCTGGTGGTGGTATCAGTCTCTAGGTGCTCCATCTTCAGTCTGCGCCTGTTGTGGATCTCTTCTGAAGTAACGGACGTCCCAAAGTGTTCCCTATTGGGTCCGCGTCCGATAGACACGATCCCATCACTATCATGCCTCTGTTGAAGTTCCTTATGCTGTCCGTGACCGCACGAGTTTCTCTCCAAGGAGCTTGCTCCAACCTGGTATAGTGTATGCTGTTCTGTTCTGTTAATTATGCCCTTGGACGTCTGTAGTCCATTCCTGTAGGAGGGAGCTTTCTTCCGCTGTTTCTGTAGTAGTTCCAAAGCAGGATTCCACAAAGTACTAAGCTAATATCCTGCTTCCTGGTTGATCAAGTTCTCCACCATCTTGATTTAAACCAATTCATTAATGCCACTAGCCCAGAAGTGGTAGGTCTGAGACAGGATCCTGGTTTTGCCATAATCCGTGGTGCGCTCAAGGTCCAGGCAATGTTCTGCCATTGCAGATGTAGTTACCTGTCATGGCCTGGTGTGTCTCTGTTGTTCTTTACATCTTATTTCAACTGTTCTGGTAGTCTGACTGATGTTATACATCCCATATTCACAGGGTGTATGGTAGACACCAGTTTTCCTTAACCCCAAATCATTCTTGACAGCTCCAAGGAGCGTCTTTATCTTGCTAGGGGGGCAGAACACACTCTTGATATTTTGTTTCTTCAAGCATATGGTAGAAAGGCTACTTTCCTGGTCTCTTCTTCCTGCTCCTCTCCTGCTGCCTCAGGCCATCTGGTGGGTTGGAGGGCTTTGCAGATTTCCCTGGTGGAGTATCCGTTGTCTGCGAACACTCTTTGTAAATGTTCTAATTCTGCTGTCAGCCTATCTGAGTAAGAGACTGTTTTGGCTCAGTGTATGAGTGTTCTCAGCACTTATGCATTACACTCATGAAAATATTCTGCTCAACCATTCCAATTTATCCTGTTTTCCTACAATGACGCACACAAATTCCACATGTTGTAAAATTTAAAAAATCCAATTTTGTGCATTACACTAATGCAATATTCTGCTCAGCCATTCCAATTGATCCTGTGTTCCTACAATGATGTACACTAATTCCACTACAAATAACATTTCCATAAATCTTGAAGAGGGTAAAATCCTTTAATTCAATGACGACTTGAGTTCCCTCATAAAAGTGCACCAGGATTTGAAATTCTTAGAATGAAAAAAATGTCCCATATACAGTGGCTGCCACATTTTGTTCCTTTTGTTCAAAACGTGGGTGGCTTCTTAATAATATTTTCTTTGCCACTAGATACCTTACTATTTTTACCACTTTCTTTTAACACTTGGGCTTTCTTCTGAATGCTTTGTCTCTCAAACTGATCAAAGCTTTCTGAACCTTTTCTCCCACTAATCTCTGACATTGGCAACCTGTGGGATGTAGTCCATCCATTCATTCTTTCCCCTAATATGAAACATTAGCTGTGCTGTTGTGTAGTGTGTTGACAAATGAGGCAGATGGTTCACTATCTCCTCAAATGGTTTCATGTAGTCAATCTGTAGCATTACCTCATCATGAGAATATGTCCTTATGAACCTCTTATGTTCTCGAAGCATCCTTCCAATTTCATTATCTAGTGCTTTCCACTGAGACCATGTGGTAAGATAGAAACTGTTGTACAAGGTCATATGTATTTCCTTGGGTTATTCCAGGTTTTTCTTCATTTGTATCCCCACACTGATTCCATGCTACTGCTGTCTTTCCTTGCTGGTGGGGTTCCCTGGCTCTTCTACTTTCTGTTATACTTGTAATGTGACTTCAACTTCTTTGTTCAACAGTATTACAAATGCTCTTATCCACTGTTGTTCCTTAACAATAGAATTTGATCTGAAAACTTGGGCACTACCATCTGTGGCTACCATCCTTTCACAGTAACTCCAATTTAGCTCTTTCACTGCCAGTGAGAAAGAAAATCTTACCAGTAGAGAAGTCAATATTGTGTCCTCACAGATAAAATAAAGGCTCAGAATACAGTCAAAAATCAAGTCTTCAGCTACTAGAAGGGTGCATGGTATTGCTACATTTTCTAGTTTTACTGACATCTCCATCATTCTAACATTTTTGGATCACATGCAAGTGCCTTCAATAATCTTGCAGTTCTGGACAGGAATGCCATGAAACTTGGTTTTTGTGGACAATTTACTGAAAGAACTTCTTGAAATGACATTGACAAATGCTCCTGTGCCTAGAACAATAGTTACTAGAACATCCTCAATCATAGTAGCATGCCATATTAAGTTATTTTTCAAAATATTGGCACAAGCTTCCAATTTGAAAAGATTAGGCTCTGAATAAAAACTTTCTTCCATAGTATTACCTGTACACCACTGAACTCTGATTGGGCAAGAAATGCCTTTTGAAAATCCTCATATGTTGAGGGGTCAAAAGTCATGTGATACCACACTCCTAGTATTGTGGATCTCAGAATATTGAATTCTCTAATGATTTCTGAAATGGAATGTCTCATACATCTAATTCCAACTGCCATTCCACATTAAGTGTCTTTTAATTCCTGTCTTGTGTCCATAATCACATCAGACACCTTTTCACACCAATCATGTGAATACAAATGACAGCTCTGCCAATGCCTTGTCCTGTTATACCTTGTGTATGTGATGCTGCTACCATCTATATATGTTCTTATCTCTATCCCATGACTTTTGTAACTTCAGTGTAGGTTTCACATGAATCATTTATTTCAGTTACCCATAGGGCTCCATCACCATTTATATATTTGTTTACATAACTTATCTTTTGTGTCTTGTTGCATGATCATGGCAACACAACTGCAAAGTAACAAATGAATACCACAATATCTTCTTCTCTGATGAAAATATTTAAAAATTTATACTCTTAAGCATCTTCTATCATTACTGTTGTGGGTAGTGTCGTTGCCAGCAGCATGTCATGTGTAGAAAGTGAAATATTTCGAACTGGTTGATTTGCATTCAGATTGTTATGGTCTGATCTGGGGCTCAAGGTCAGTGTCATTTTGTTTTCATTCTATTCACATTGATATTACTGCACCACCCCCCCCCCCCCCTCCCCCACACACATCTATTGCCTTTTTCTTCACAATTCTGACTGTTTCAACTATTTTACCACTGAGAAAAAATGGATTCTGTTTGTTCCCTGATCTTGAGTAATTCACTGTTAACAGGAAATTTATCATCAGATTACTAACAGCAGTCTTGATTTCCTCATTCAAGCATTGTGGGACTTGATCTTCCTTAGACTTTGCCTAAGCATCTATCTTTATTGAGACTTGCTCCCGTGCATGGTCAGCCATTCTTGTATAATTTTTATCTTGCTCTAATGACTAATTCATCACTCAGTCTAAAAGTCAACCTACCGTGTCACCTAGGGATTCCTGCCTGCCATGGTTCTCATTCACTTTTGTTGGTAGCTTCTCCATAGATCCAGGAATTCTAATTCCTTCACTCTACCTTCCTGTTTCTCCGCTAAATCATAATTTGAGTGCTCACGAAAGCCATATCTCACCTAATGCGTCTTGCTTCCACACAAGTAGTCATACCTTTTAGCTTTGTGACTTATGCTGCAACCTGAGTGGCCATCTCTGTTTGTTCTGCAGCTAGAATTCACAAATGCAGCAGAATTTCATTTAAGGGATCTTGGGTTTGTGGTCTACATGCCTCTGCTTTCCACTACCTCTTCAGCTGAATGAATATTGACTAAGTCCACCGACTCCATATTGTGTTGAGCATAGGTTTTTACCGTAACACATAAACAAATTTGGATGAGAACCTTGAGCCTACTATTAGATTACAACACAGTTTATCCCTAACACACATACACACAAAATATCATCACATAGATAAGGTTGCTATATTGATAATTGTTGTTAAAAATAGATCAGAAATACAGCTTTCTATGACACATATTGTGAAGAATACTACTCTGAAACTGGAGAAAAATCCCAGAAGATTACCTAAAACCCTACAGCTTGGTACGGGAACAATCTAGTCAAGAAAGCAGGAGTTATATGCTCTGATTTTACTTGCTGCTGCACTGTGAAGTTCATCTGTAAAGGACACGGACTTAGCACAGGTTGCACCTGACCTCCAACCAGAGAATTTTCAATACTTACAACAAAAAATACAATAAATGGTTAACAACAGAATACAATAATACAATACAAAGTGATGTCTCCTCAAGACCTTTTTTAAAGGGGCCCATTAGATTTTAATTGATGCTGTAAGGATCTACAGGCTGTATGCAGCCGTATGGTATGTAACACGCGCTCGCCAGCCAGCCTATCTGGAATGCTGACAATTTGCTTGGCCAGTACACACAGCATCCAGCTGGAGTGCAAGGCAGTGAGTATGCCTCTGGCTGCAGTCCGCAGTATTAACTAGCATGTCCTCGGGTGCGAATACGTCTCTTTTCTTAGCTCAACATGGACCCTTTGAATATGGCCATAATTAACCGCTGTTAGGAAGTCACACACTGTGATGATGGTTAAGCAGGGTGTGCATGTTTTATAATCTGCCCTTGTTAATATGACTGTTTAAACTTACTTCTCGGTGTTTGCGTATTGCCGCCATACCTCAAAGACCCACAGCTTACAAATCCTGACAAAATATTCATGTAATCATCATCCGGGGCAACAATACACAACACCCTTATAGATGTGGTGCCAACATGGGATAATTATGGAAAATCTACAGTTCTGGAGAGGTGCAGCACAACATGAACTTCGAGCACCAGCAGCCTGAACATCTTTCGACTACTCATTGACATCCAATGCTGGAATTCAGGTTGGTCTACTCCAGTTTGGCTAGAATACAAAAGGCAGTGATGGATTTTTATTTTACATTTGAGTGACTCATTGGTGTTAAATTAGACAAAAGGTCGCAATCCAGTCACAGTAACATTCTCAGTCTACAAACTGTTATTAATGAACTGCAAAAAGAGATTCAACAGTTAAAAGCAGAAAGAAGTGAGAGTAACATTCCAAAAGACTTGGTAAATGATAGTTCATGCAGTACAGGTACAACTACAATAAAGAATTTTTCAGTATTGCCATCAGTACCAGAGTTCAGCGGGAAACCTGAAGATGATGTGAAACTGCTTTTTCGTAACACCCTGTTAGGATCATGGACAGATTCCGATAAGTTAGTGGTTGCCAAATTATGAATTCAGGGAGCAGCACTAGATTTCATTATCATGGAGCCTACTTGCATGAAAACAGAAGATAAGAATGACTTTAGAGCGATCGTTGTTCAGAGATTTAAACGTAAAAACGCAATCAGATTTTACAGAGAGCAGATTTACAGTATGTGAATGCGACGAGATGAATCTATCAAGCAGTTTGCTGACAGAATTCAAAATATCAACTCTCAAATGTACGAGTTAGTAGAAGATGAAAATTAAGATCCCATTCAGTTGTTCGAAGCCAACCAGGGAGCCTTGGACACATTCACTCATGGGTTGCACGGAGAGGAAGTAAGCAAAGCTGTTACATTGGCACAATGTAAAACGTTTCAGGAAGTAGTAGAATCAGCTGTTGGTTTCGTTGAAGCACTAAGATTCCCAAACGAGATGCAGAAACAAGAACACATAGTTTTCAACACAACAGTACATTGTTACAGATGCAATAATCTGGGTCACAAGCATAAGGATTGTAAAGGGAATTGAATCTGCTATCATTGCAGGATGCAGGGTCATGTTTCGAGAGAATGTTGCAACAAGAATAAAGGTAATGCAAACAACAGACAATCTGCCAGATCCTTAACCCTTTTAGTGCCAAATACGATCTGATCGTGATCCAGATTTTCGGCGAAAAATGCCAGTAACGATCTGATCGTGATGCCTTTCTCATTCGCTAGGAAATACTAACAACTTTGCCTTCAAGCATGGAAAAAATGAATGAGAACGGCATCACGATCAGATCGTATTTGGCACTAAAAGGGTTAAATGAGTACATGGACGTACAGGCTACCACTTAGTCTGCTCCTTGCCAGAGACAGTGATCCCTGTTAGTTCCAGCAAAAATGAGACCAAAAATGACATCGTGATAGGTGCTGTATACCATGGGAGAAATGTCATACTACTTATTGACACTGGAGCACAGACCTCATTAATGTGGTCTTGCATAGATAAATGGGATAAATTGAAACCACCACTATTAAAAGTGTGAGGGTCAAATGGAGGAAAGCCACATAACTATGGAGAAGTTGATGTAGAATTAATTCTTGGCTAACACCAAGATGAAGGTGAAAATAAAGATAAAGATAAATAAACAGCAAGGGTGCAAGTAGTTTCAAATAATGGAATGCATTACGATGGTGTACTTGGATTTGATTTCTTGTCCACTAATGAGGCAGAGATATTTGTCACACAAAGAAAGATCAGACTAGGCCGTAGCAACTACAACCTAGGAAATCATTCTTCAGATCGAACTCAAAGGAGCAGCAATACTGACATCATAGGAATGGACTGCCCAAACAATGCATCAGTTCAAACCATCCGAGTTGATGTTCAAAGTGATCAGCCTCAGCAAATTCCCTGCCAGAGACAGTGATTCCTGTTAGTTCCAGCAAAAATGAGACCAAAAATGACATCGTGATAGGTGCTGTATACCATGGGAGAAATGTCATACTACTTATTGACACTGGAGCACAGACCTCATTAATGTGGTCTTGCATAGATAAATGGGATAAATTGAAACCACCACTATTAAAAGTGTGAGGGTCAAATGGAGGAAAGCCACATAACTATGGAGAAGTTGATGTAGAATTAATTCTTGGCTAACACCAAGATGAAGGTGAAAATAAAGATAAAGATAAATAAACAGCAAGGGTGCAAGTAGTTTCAAATAATGGAATGCATTACGATGGTGTACTTGGATTTGATTTCTTGTCCACTAATGAGGCAGAGATATTTGTCACACAAAGAAAGATCAGACTAGGCCGTAGCAACTACAACCTAGGAAATCATTCTTCAGATCGAACTCAAAGGAGCAGCAATACTGACATCATAGGAATGGACTGCCCAAACAATGCATCAGTTCAAACCATCCGAGTTGATGTTCAAAGTGATCAGCCTCAGCAAATTCCCTGCCAGAGACAGTGATTCCTGTTAGTTCCAGCAAAAATGAGACCAAAAATGACTTCGTGATAGGTGCTGTATACCATGGGAGAAATGTCATACTACTTATTGACACTGGAGCACAGACCTCATTAATGTGGTCTTGCATAGATAAATGGGATAAATTGAAACCACCACTATTAAAAGTGTGAGGGTCAAATGGAGAAAAGCCACATAACTATGGAGAAGTTGATGTAGAATTAATTCTTGGCTAACACCAAGATGAAGGTGAAAATAAAGATAAAGATAAATAAACAGCAAGGGTGCAAGTAGTTTCAAATAATGGAATGCATTACGATGGTGTACTTGGATTTGATTTCTTGTCCACTAATGAGGCAGAGATATTTGTCACACAAAGAAAGATCAGACTAGGCCGTAGCAACTACAACCTAGGAAATCATTCTTCAGATCGAACTCAAAGGAGCAGCAATACTGACATCATAGGAATGGACTGCCCAAACAATGCATCAGTTCAAACCATCTGAGTTGATGTTCAAAGTGATCAGCCTCAGCAAATTCCCTAGGGAGCAAGAAAGACAATATATGTTGAAGTTAAGTCACCCCGATGCAAGGAAGGAACTTTGTTATTAATTGAGCGATACAAGAAAAGTGAGTTACTAGATACAATTAATTGTTATGTTGCTAGAAGTGTAGGTGGTGCTACTATGGTGAGACAGAATGTCACAAAAGTCCTGGTTACAATACCGAATAAGCGCAATGAGGATGTTGTTTTGCCACAAGGAACAAAAGTTGCTGAAGTGTCGAGTGTAAGTAACAGTGACGGTACAGATTGCAGATGAGGTAACAAATAGTGCAGATATAAATATAGATTTTTGTAACAGTACTACAAAATTACAATGAGGAGTGAACTGAAGTGCAAGATTTGGAAGAAGATAGAACATTTGACAGCTGATGAACAGAAGGTTTTAGCACCTGTTTTGTTGGAGTATACAGATTTATTCTGAGAATGTACAAATTTACCTGTCACTCATTTAGTTCAGCACCATACTCATACAGGGAATGTGGTCCCAATCACACAGAAACCTTACCGAATACCATTAGGCAAAGAGAGTTGGTAGAAGACATGGTTAAAGAACAGTTAGAAGCCGGAAGTATAAAAACAAAGAGATCCTTTAGACCCACCGTGGTGTTCACCTGTCATAATTGTAAAGAATAAATAAATTTCTGGAAAATCATAGTTCTGTTTTTGCGCTGATTACCGATCTTTGAATGCCATTACCAAACCCAACATTTACCCCTTACCAAATATAGTGGAAGCCTTATCAGGGAGTATGCCACTGCCCGCCATCTGGAGCACCCTGTATTAACTAGCATGGCCTCGGGAGCGAATATGCCTCTTTTCTTAGCTCAACATGGAGCCTTTTGATACGACCGTAATTAGCTGCTGTTGGGATGTCAGACACAGTGATGATGGGTACGCATAGTGTGCATGTTTTATAATCCAAATTTGTTAGTAAAACTGTTTAAAATTACCTCTTGGTGTTCACGTACTGCCATACCTCAAGGACCCACCACTTACTAATCCTGACAAAATATTCATGTAATAATCATCCTAGGCAACAACACAAACAACCCCTTTATAATGCATTTTACAAGATGAAGATTTAATCATTGTTATTATTATATATGATGTTGATAATTTTGATTTATCTAAAAACAAAGATGACATGACTTACCAAACGAAAGCACTGGCACGTTGATAGACACACAAACAAACACAAACATACACACAAAATTCAAGCTTTCACAACAAACTGTTGCCTCATCAGGAAAGAGGGAAAAAGAGGGAAAGACGAAAGGAAGTGGGTTTTAAGGGAGAGGGTAAGGAGTCATTCCAATCCCGGGAGCGGAAAGACTTACCTTACACTCGCACACACACACATGTCCATCCACACATATACAGACACAAGCAGACATATTTAAAGACGAAGAGTGTGGGCAGAGATGTCAGTCGAGGCGGAAGTGCAGAGGCAAAGATGATGTTGAATGACAGGTGAGGTGTGAGTGGCAGCAACTTGAAATTAGCGGAGATTTGTTGCGAAAGCTTGAATTTTGTGTGTATGTTTGTGTGTCTATCGACGTGCCAGCACTTTCGTTTGGTAAGTCACATCATCTTTGTTTTTACATATATTTTTCCCATGTGGAATGTTTCCCTCTATTAATTCATACTGATAATTTTGATTTTCAGATTCATCTGATTATTTACTAATATTAGAAACATTATGACCCTACATTATGTGGTAGATAGAATGTTGGCTGCTAATTACTTACCTTATATGAAAAAATTCCAATCTTACATAAACCAGAGTTTTACATGTAATGCAACACATAGCTCTGTTATTGACTAATGGCCACAGCTACAATATTGTGTTTTAGGGAGTTAAATGAAAATTTTCTCCAACAGGGCTTGATAAAAAGTGTAGGTTCTTGTTGCTGGTCCACTTTGCAATGATCCCTCTGACCTGCAAATTCATCTACATGTGAACATGGGTGAAGATAACAGTAATCAGAAGTAGTTGAAATAACGAGCTCATCTTGAGTTTTATTCTTGAGGAAATACAATAATGTTATACCCTTGCCTATTGCTAATGTGAGAAATATTACTATTGCGCACAAATCAGACAATTTAGAATAATAGAATTTTGCATCACATTAAAAAGAAAGTAATTACTTTTTGTGTACCTGACAAGATGTTTAATGACAGAGAGTAAATTCTTTTCTTTGTCCCCAGAGCCGAGGTATAAAATGTTGGGCATCTTGTCTGCTCCAAGGCAGTAGACATACCTGGAGCAAAAAGTGTGCATGTTAGACAAAATATAAAAAGATATACTGCACCAGCCAGAAATGGTCAGAAGTATATTCATCAACAACAAA
This sequence comes from Schistocerca piceifrons, assembly GCF_021461385.2. Lineage (NCBI taxonomy): Eukaryota > Metazoa > Arthropoda > Insecta > Orthoptera > Acrididae > Schistocerca > Schistocerca piceifrons. Next base: position 85,098,567 of record NC_060138.1, read on the forward strand.
AAAGAAAGTAATTACTTTTTGTGTACCTGACAAGATGTTTAATGACAGAGAGTAAATTCTTTTCTTTGTCCCCAGAGCCGAGGTATAAAATGATGGGCATCTTGTCTGCTCCAAGGCAGTAGACATACCTGGAGCAAAAAGTGTGCATGTTAGACAAAATATAAAAAGATATACTGCACCAGCCAGAAATGGTCAGAAGTATATTCAGCAACACATGTAAATGAAAAATTCAGCAAATTTATGATTATATTCTAACTAAAATTTCAGGAGACATTTCCTAAAATAGCACATACTGTGGAGTATCTGCCAGAGAAAATTGGATAACAAGAGTAACAGAATGCTTAGAACATTCAAATACCTCAGTTCTATCAAAGACAATGAGAGGGTCTTCTTACAGTTTTTCCTCAAATACAAAAGGACATATAAGAAACTGCTGCAACATGCAAACAGAATTCAAATTAGTAAGGCCATACAGATGTTAAACAATAAGAGCAAAGCAATAAAAAATATAGTAAAACAAGAAACTGGTAGCACAAAGCCAAAACAGACAAATACAAAAATCAGAAATAAAGGTGATTAAATAAATAAGCCTAAGGATCTGAATACCTTTATAGACATTTACTTTACTAATGTAGCAACCAAACTGCAAGAAAATTTACCAAACACAATATACAGCAACAAATAACTATGAGCCTCACATAACGCTGCTGCTGAAATGGGAGAGGAAATCACTCAGACCGTGCATTAATTTAAGAACAAATTGTCCACATTTCTACATGATGTTCCTGTGTGTCTACTAAGAGACTGTATTAGCAGCATAAAAGCATCTCTAAAATGTATCGTAAATAAGTCATTCCCATCAGGTTGCCTCCCTAATTACCTAAAGAAAGCAAAAGTTCTTCCCGTCCACAAAAAGATGTGATAAGGAAAATGTAGAGAAGTACCACCCAATTGTTTTCATTTTCAAAAATAATAGTAAATATTATGAAAAACTGACTTATGGATTGTTTAAATAAAGATCAAATTCTGTGGAAATGATGGTTTGGTTTGGATCTTACCTAGCAAACATGGTGCAGCAGTACAGATCTCTGAAATTTCAGATGGCTGAAAATATATGGTACTGAGATAATTTACATAAGAAGTACAATAGGCACATTCTTACACATAAAAGACATAATTGCTCACTAAGTTAACAGTTATTGACAGCAGTGTTGATTCAAGAAACTATTGACAGAAAAGATCACAATGTCACAAAACACCCATTGCAGGGAGACCAATAAGTCACAGTAAAGGGCTCGTTGCAAGAGCAATCACTGAAAAACACTTAAAATAGTCCATCGCTCAGGTGAGAACTGCACTCACTGACACATCCTGTGAAAACCGCTTAAAATAGTCAATCACTCAGGTAAGAACTGCACTCACTGACACGTCCTGTCACACAAGCAAGCACTAGTTTCAGTACAAGATCTGTCACTTGAGTGACAACTAACACAACAGCATATCACATCATATAAGTAACCACCTTTTACACTACACAATCCATCAATTATGTGACCATTGAAATCACAATGCATTCCATCACACATGTGACCACTGAAATCACTAAACCGCTGGAGGACACACAATGAATGGTCACATTCTGTCTTGTGCATGTGTGAGTATACGTTGTATGCATGTCGGTTGAGTGAAGTTGCAGCAGTAGGGATCCATCTGAAACCTCTGCTCCATAATTGTGCTGGACCCCCTCAAACTGGGCACACAGTGGGATAAAAATTCTTTTGATATAACCTAGATACCAAACTTGCAGCCTCTGTTGTTTGGGTCCTGTATTATATTTCTATGTATGCTGGCACACTCGCTTACTGACACTGCTACAATGTCGTCAATGCTGTAAGCTCACAGCCTGACTAACTGTACCTCCAGAGCTACCTTTTGGACTTAGCTATAAGTGCAAGACTTTGCTAGATCATAGTTCTGTTCCTGGTCAAACTGTGAAGTTGATGGTTGCAGTCGCTACCCCAAACAGGGGAGTAGCAGAATGTTTTGGCAAATTGACCTGGTTAACACACTTGATGCCCAGAGTTTTATAGGACCAGTGGTTGTGCTAACTGGGGAGGTGGTGGCAATGACATCTGAGGGGAGTGCAAAGAGATGGGCTCAGAATGGGGGTCAACAGAAGCGTCTGATTCAACCCATCTGCTCTGACCCATGATGTAAGGGTGTTGTGTTGTGGTATGTGACATCATTACAGCGCGGAGTTTATGAGTTGGTCGTATTTGTAGAGTCGTCATGTAGTGTTTGATGGCGCCATCTGTGTGTGTGTGTGTGTGTGTGTGTGTGTGTGTGTGTGTGTGTGTTTGGGATGGTTGACCTACTTTGCAACACAGAAATATGTTGGTGGTAAGCAATTGTTTTTTTCGGGGGGGCTCTATCTTTCTCAAGTTGTAATGTTTTGTGTACTTTATTGTCTATTGAATGTGTTTTAATTTACATAGGGATGTTTGACTTTTGAATTTTTGAGATGTTTCAGTTTTTCTTTTGATTTTTGTAGTTGTAGGTGTTGGTTTTTTTCGTATCAGTAGTTATGGTTGACCTATATAGGTCAACAGAAATGACTGATTCCAATTTTCATAGTTTTATGTGTAGGTATTGGTGTTTTGGTATCATCAGCTGTCGTCAAGGGAAATGTCTCATTCCAATTTTCGCAGTCTTTGCTGTAGCCGTTGGTGTTTTGGTATCGTGAGCTGCAATTGACCTATATAAGTCAAGGGAAGTGTCCAATTACTGCAGATTTCGAATTTTTTTTTTTAACTGTGTGTGTTTTGGGATCATGGGGTGACCTTTTTTTTTTACAATTATATTTAGCTGTTCCTTACTCCAGGGCCATCAATTTCCTGCAGCTGTCCCATTAGTTTGATTGTAGGGAGATGTTATTGTCTTATTTATATGTATTTTCGTGATTGTTGCCTTGGGTATGTGGTGAGATCATGGCGCCACATTGGAGACACTTAGAATAGCCATTTCCACCATACTGAAGATGTCATGGGTCAAAGCAGATGGGTGGAATCAGATAATTCCATATGACCCAGATGGGAAAGTGCATATCAGCTTGATATTGCCCAGTGACTCTGCTTGAGTGTTCCCATTTATGGAAATTTTCACAATGTGATGACCTTATCTAAAAGTTTAATCAGGACTGGAGTATAGACATTCGTGACAAGGCATGATCTTCTCAACCCTGACCATTACACGCATGGCAGTGAGTAAATCTGAATGAATGAAGGAAGCTGGGATGCCATGCTGAGAGTAAAGTTGAGGACTGGTGTGTGCAATATGGGAGTGCAGGCCATCCAGGAATGCTGGAATGTCAGAGACAGAAATGGTAGCAGAGAATTCAACAAATTCTCTGCTACCTGAAGGTGCTTACCACAGACCATACACCAGCTCACCCACTGAAGCCTTGAGGTGGGTCTTGGAGTGCAGTAGTCCATGGTGTGTAATGGCAAATTAGAGCTGCCATCAAAGTTTGGTGCCATCACTCAACCATATCATTGTGGGCTGGATGGCGATGATGAGTGCCAAAGAATTTGGCAAGCTTGTTGAACACCTAGGATTCAAATTGCCGTTTACATCCTGTGGTGATGCAGAGAGGGGAAACATAATGAGTGCTCTACTTACTGACAAATGCTCTTGCCACAGTTTCATCTGAGATGTAGGGAATTGGTGTCACCTCTGGCCAAAGTGGGTTATACGCAATGTGAGTTAAAAGATACCACAGACCATCAGAGATGAGGAAGTGACAATATTAACATGGATATGAGTAAGCCTCCCTTTAGCCTGAGGGAAATCACCAACAGGGGCACGGATGTGTAGGTCAACCTTACTAGGCAGACACACACACAGAATAGGTCCCAGCTGCAACAGTCTGAGCAGAAGAAAGGCAACACATAGCGATGAATCCTAAAAGTAGCTTTAATATCAAGGTGTCACAGATTGTGGATGGTGTCAAAGGCCTTCTGGGAAAAAGTGGCTGGTAGGAAAGTTTGTAATTGGGCAGTGGAGGTTTTACAGTACAGTTTGTGTCTGCACCAGTCTGAGGCCACTGTTTTGGTTTTTGCAATAAGAGGCCAGCTCCGTACTGACCTCTTATGCTGCAGTGTCTGTTGTGAAATTAATGCAAACAGTGACCCCAGTGACACATGACAGACAGCTGCATTAATATTGTCCATTCTGGAGATACACCAAATGTCTATGCTGGACTGAGAGGTATAGTCCAGGTGGTGGAACTGACATGGTGAGCAGTGATTGTTGTCTGCTGCAAAGTATACATGATGGGCATGTGGTCTGGAAATGTAATTAAGTTCCCGGCCTCCAGCAATGGGCAGAAGTAGCAGATTGGCTCATTGATGACAAGCACCTTCCCATCATAGGCACTCTAATGGTGTTTTAAGGCAGAAGCTTCTTTGAAAAGAAGACAAGTGGCTGTCATGAGCCACTGAGGTGTTGTTGCAAAGCTGCACCTAAGGCATAGTCTCTGGCATCAACCACCAGTGCCAACTGGACATCACATGCTGCATGAGCCACAAGTGCAGAATGGGCAAGGCTCTTCTTGACAGCAGTGAAGGCAGTATTAATTTGGTCCATCCAATAAATGAAAAGCACTGCTGAGAGATATTCAGTTAGTTAGTTACAATATTATGAAAAAGATAGACTGCCCCTCACTATACAGCAGAGACATTATGTCGCAGACAGCACAACAAAAAGACTAGAAAACACCTAAGCATTTGGTCAGAAGGTCTTCCTTTGAAAAAGACAAAACACACACACACACACACACACACACACACACACACACACACACACACACACACACACACACACACACGTGCACACTCACACATTCAGGCAAACACAACACAAACACGACCACTGTCTCTGGCCTCGACAGCCAGACAGTGGTCATGTGTGTGTGAAATGCATTTGTGTGAGTTTGTATAATGTCTATTTCGGAAGAAGGGCTTCTGACTGAAAGCTTACGTGTTCAGTAGCCTTTTTGATGTGCCTGTCTGTGACTCAATATCTACACTATATAGTGAGTAGCAAACTATCCTTTCATAATATTGTCATTATTCCATCCTGAATTTTCCATTGCTTGATTTAGTTACTTAGTTAGTTAGTTACTTTTGTGTTGCTGGGATCATTTTGCACGAGAATTTGTAATGATGTGGAATGAGAAATTTTACATTACATGCTGAACATTTATAAGGCTTTTTTAAAAATATAGGTTTAGTTAGTCATTTTAATTTCTATCCACTACCTTTCACACATTAAGATAAAGAAGTTTTCCTGCTGAATAGAAGCAGACATGAAGGAGAAACTTTTTAAGTTTGTTTTCAAATTTAATTTTGCTGTCAGACATTTTATGTTACTGGGAAAGTAATTAAAAATTGTTGTTGCAGCACTATGCATCTCTTTTTGTGCTAAAGACAACGTAAAGTAATAAATGCATTTTTTATTCTAGTATTCTCATTATGTGTAGCAATGTTCCTTTTGAACTGTAGTGAATTACTTACAACAAACTTCATGAGAGAAGAAACTCATATACTGTGAAACAGTAGTCAGAATTCCCAACTCTTTAAACAGTTTACAAGATGTTTGTGGGTGAGCACTACTTATTATTCTTACAGCATGTTTCTGAGCAAAGAAGACTTTCTTCCATAAACATGAGTTACCCCGGAATGTTATATGATATTATTGAACAAAAATACACAAAATGTGTCATCGTACTGATCAGTCTCGCCACAAGATCTACTATGATTCTAAGTGTAAAAGTGGCTGAACTAAGTAGTATTAGGAATTACAAAATGTGCTTTTTCCAGTTTAAATTCTCATCAATGTGGATATCTATTTATTATTTCCTTGCTGTGTATTACACTCATCACTGGTGTAATGCACCTAGCTGTGCAGAACTGAATATGTCACATCTTTTTAAAATGAAGGGTGAGACAATTAGCAAAAAACCAGTCAATCATACTTTTAAGAAATTTGCTAACCATTGTTTCAGTTTCTGTATGTATGATGGGATTCATTACAATACAGGGAGTACATGGACAAGAAAAGAAAATCCATTTTTTTCCATACCTCCCAGTTAAAAATACACTATTTCCAGGGTGAAAATACACTATAATTCTGGTAAAAGTACATTTTTTCTGTGTGACTATATACATTGGCTCAGAGCTGTAAATCTTGTCATTCCTTTGAATGGTGAATGTGTTATGCAGTGGCAAAAATTTCCTGACACTTTGGAAAACAAAACCCAGCAGAAAAACAATGCATTTTTGAAAAATCTTTAATGCACAGCAACATTTACAGTTATACATTTGCATTATGGAAGTATAATAGAACTCCTGCAAATACAGCATAGTAACTACTGAAACACTGAAATCAAGTTTGGGATGTGCTTTTGTCAGACGGTCATAGTTCATGTCACATGATCCTGCAAGCTTTTGACAGCAGATATTCAGAGCACAGGACATGTGCTGTACTCCCCCAATAGTGACATCACTGTTAAGTAGTGCAGACACACAAATAGGAAAAGTTGATTATTTGAATTAATGTACATACAGCCTAGCTGCAAGAAAAGCTAAGCTTTGACATATAATATTAGTCCCCAAAATTTTTTTGCTGTTTTTCTTTTCTGTTCTCATGATTATGCAGGATCCTAAGAACACAGCTTAAATTGTGTAACTGAATATTTCTGACAAGCCTTACTATGCTGTGTGTCAAATGTTTCATGGGTTACTTGCCTGAATACATGTTCTGTTGAGCATTTATACTTTAGCATAGAAAAGCCAGTTATGTATGTAACTGCTCAAGAACTCACTTCTCCCATTTTCCTTTTTAGGACAATTAAACTTTTTGCCAGTCTTATTGCATAATTTATAATCTATGAAATAACTAAAATAAATATGAAGAACTAACCTTGAAACTTGGTGTTTTTCAACTTGCTTTACCCTTTAAGATATAACAAACCACAAATATGGCAGTAAAATACTAAATAACAGCATAAATGTCAGGTCTTCACTGTTAATTTGTGAATGAATGTCTAATGCTCTGTGATTTAAGAAATGCATTGCACATTGTCACACATAACATAATTCATCTTGTATAAAAAGATATATATTATGAAAGTAATACTTCTCCAACCACCATTCATTATGTTTTCCCACAACCTGTAACAAATTTAAGCAGTTGTAACATTACACTGATTGAAACAAGAGCCATGAGAAAGACATGTTGAAAGCAAGTTGTTGTTATGAATTACTGCTTAGTCTTTGATGTATTTTGCTGCTGGCAGAAACTTGTGTGTGCACTGTGTACTTCTTTTCTTTGTAAATGGCGCTTTTTCTTTGTAATTAATGTTTTATTTTGGAATTATTCTCTCATTTATGTTTTATTGCTGAAATATTATGCTGCAGCAGTGGCCTACAGTAAAACTCTTTATTAGAGATATCTATTACTGTCAATCGAAATTTAAAAAATTTAACTGAAAACTAATAAAATGAAAAACTCCCAGAAGTCTAAAAAATTCCTGGGTTTTACCCATTTGCCCTAGGGTGTATACAACCTGCAATACTACTGTTATCTGCCTGTTGTGTATTTGCTGGCATATTGTTTCCACTTACAAGAAATATTTTATTTTCCCCTGTCAGAATTATGTCCCTGGACTACATTGGCTATGTATCATCGATACCATAAAATGTCAGTTTATATCAGAAAATACTGTGATCCACACAGTAAATTCCATAGATAGGTCACAGAAAACAGATATCAACCAGAACTCTTATATGAAGATGGCATCTGTTCTGCCGCGAGTAGTGGGTATAATGGCAGGGGCACTATGAATGTATTGTGTGGACTGTAAGTTGAGAATGTGGGTCTCATGGGGAGCATGCTGGAAATAAATCCCTACAGTCGTGCTATCCTCTGTACCCTCAGTGTCTCAGAGGGATAGAGTGTCTGCCATGTAAACAGGAGATTCCGGGTTTGAGTCCTGGTTTTGGTACACACTTTCACCTGTCCCTGTTGATATATATCAACGCCCATCAGCAGCTAATGGTATTGATTTAACTGTAATTTCAGAACTATTTTATTATTTAATGCTTATAAAATTTGGCTAGTGAACATGTAAATGGCATTCTCAGTAAAACAACTCTTCTGAATCCTAAACTATCATTTGGTGAGGATTTTGCTGTGAAGGTAAGACACTATTTGAGAGAAGGAAAGTGGCTACTTGCCATATAGCAGAGATGCTGAGTTGTGATAGGCACAATAAAAAGATTCACACAATCATAGCTTTCGGCCAGTAAGGCCTTTGTCAGCAGTAGACACACATACACACATGAACACACACACTCATGCAAGCGCAACTTCCACACACATCTGCAGTCTCAGAGAGCTGAAACTACACTGCGAGCAGCAGCACCAGTGCATGATGGGAGTGGCAACTGGTGGGGGTAAGGAGGAGGCTGGGGCAGGAAAGGGAAGGGATAGTATGGGGGGAGTGGCAGACAGTGAAGTGTTGCACTTTAGACAGAGGGTAGGAGAGAAGGTGCGGAGGGGGGAGGGAGTAAATAGCGGAAAGGAGAGAAATAAAAATAAAAATAAAAGAAATTAAAAGACTGGGTGTGGCAGAGAAATGACAGCTGTGTGGTACTGGAATTGGAACAGAGAGGGGCTGGGATGGGTGAGGACAGTGATTAACAAAGGTTGAGGCCAGGAGGGTTACGGGAATTTAGGATGTATTGCAGGGAAAGTTCCCACCTGCGTAATTCAGAGAAGCTGGTGTTGGTGGGAACGTTCAATATGGCACAGGTTGTGAAGCAGTCATTGACTTGAGGGATATCATGTTTGGCAGCATGTTCAGCTACAGGATGGTCCACTTGTTTTTTGGCCACAGTTTGTCGTTGGCCGTTCATGCGGACAGACAGCTTGTTGGTTGTCATGCCCACATAGAATGCAGCACAGTGGTTGCAGCTTAGTTTGTAGATAACATGACTGGTTTCACAGGTAGCCATGCTTTTGATGTGATAGATAACGTTAGTGACCGGACTGAGGTAGGTGGAGTTAGGAAGATGTATGGGACAGGTCTTGCATCTAGGTCTATTACAGGGGTATGAGCCATGAGGTAAGGGACTGGGAGTAGGGGTTGTGTATGGATGGACAAGTAAATTGTGTAGGTTCAGTGGACAGTGGAATACTACGGTAGGAGGGGTGGGAAGGATAGTGGGTAGGGCATTTCTCATTTCAGGGCACGATGAGAGGTAGCCGAAACCCTAGTGGAGAATGTAATTCAGTTGCTCCAGTCCCGGCTGGTACTGAGTTATGAGGGGAATGCTCCTCTGTGACCAGACTGTGGGATTTTGGGAGGTGGTGGTAGACTGGAAAGATAAGGCAAGGGAGATTTATTTTTGTACAAGGATGGAAGGATAATTACAGTCAGTGAAGGCTTCAGTGAGACCCTCGGTATATTTAGAGAGGGCCTGCACATCACTGCAGATGTGACAACCACAGATGGCTAGGCTGTACGGATGGGACTTCTTGGTATGAAATGGGTGGCAGCTGTCGAAGTGGAGGTGTTGCTGGTGGTTAGTAGGTTTGATATGGACGGAGGTACTGATGTAGCCATCTCTGAGGCGGTGGTCTACATCTAGGAAGATGGCTAGTTGGGTTGAGAAGGACCAGGTGAAGCAAATGGGGGAGAAGTTGTTGAGGTTCTGGACGAATGTGAATAAGGTGTCCTCACCTTCAATCCAGATGGCAAAGATGTCATCAATGAATCTGAACCAGGTGAGGGGTTTAGGATTCTTGGTTTTTAGGAATGATTTCTCTAGATGGCCCACGAATAGGTTAGCATAGGATGGTGCCACGTGGGTGCCATAGCCGTACCACGGATTTGTTTGTAGGTACTGCCTTCAAAGGAGAAGTAGTTGTGGGTAAGGATATAGTTGGTCATGGAGACTATGGAGGAGGATGTTGGTTTGGAATCCATAGGGCATCTGGAAAGGTAGTGTTTGATAGCAGTAAGGCCATGGGCATTAGGAATATTAGTGTACAGGGAGGTGGCATCAATATCGACGAGCAGGACACCATGTCGTAAAGAGAGAGGAACTGTGGAGAGTCGGTCGAGGGAATGGTTGGGGTTATTTCCCTCCTTTCTGCTACTTACCCCCTCCCCCCTCCCCACCTTCTCTCCTACCATCCATCTAAACTGCAACACTTCACTGTCCACCACTCCCACCATACTATCCCTTTCCCTCCCAGCCCCAGCCTTCTCCTTACCCCCACCCAGTCGCCACTCCCATCATGCACTGGAGCTGCTGATCGCAGTGTAGTTTCAGCTCTCTGAGACTGCAGATGTGTGTGCAAGATGCACTTGCGTGAGTGTGTGTGTGCATGTGTGTATGTGTGTCTACTGCTGACAAAGGCCTAACACAACCTTCTCAGAAGTCATCAGTTCAGTGTTGCTACAGTGGAGAAGAAAGTGTCAGTATGAAGTTAAGGCAGGGGAAGTAAAAAGTCATGAAGCACACCATCAATGAATCTGTGCTACATTTATGCAGAATTTTGGAGATAAAATGATGTTCAGTGTGACTCAAAGAGGTCAAAGGGTGTGCTGAAGGCTGGACTGGTACCTGGATGAATGACTTAATTCAGTGAAGAATACTGAAGTGCATCTTAGGCCAAAGGTTGTAGAATAGCATACATGTCTGGGATGTTGCTTGCATTAGGAGTGCAATATTTGCCACAAATTTGTCAGTGTGAGGTGGAGAAGAGAGGAATACAGTTGAGTTGCATCATAATGCCATTTTGTAAACATCTCTGTGGCAACACCTCAGTAGATGACTGCTGTTATCACCTGCAGCTGTTATTGCTTCACAGGTGAAAGCTGGCAACAGCGCTGTCAGGGATCTTCTTATGCTGTCTCTACTATAGGTTCCATTCAGATGGCAAATGAGGCCATTCCAGTGCATAAACTCGAATTCACCTTAAGCAGCAACAAGTTGCTCCAGTGTGAGGTGTCATAGTCCGCTGAAAACTGTAGGGCCAGGTGTGATGTGAATGTGATGCACTGTGCTGTGTCATATTTCTCTTGGTGCTCCAGGTGGGAGTACAATGGCTGGATAAAGGTCAAGAAGATCCTGCTACTGCAGCTACTGGATGAGCCTGAGCACAAAGTTTTGCATAATGCGACAGAACCACCGTTATGCCACTGGAGTCATTGTCAATGAGATGGGAGACAGGAAAGCTAAGGAGCAGCTGAAAATGTATTAGGGAATCAGCACCAATGACTGTTTCTGTAACAATTGTGATGGTGAATTTACAGCTGAAGGTACATTGCAATCCTAGATCCAACTGGAAAGAATAAGCACCACAAATGGTGACAGACGAGTTGTTGGGAGCTGACTGCTAAAATAGTGTTGGTCAACACCCAATGAGCACGGTGTGTGTGGGTAGTCATGCAAGTCAGACCATATGTCTATAAGAAAACAAGGGTCAGATTTTCTGTCTAAGATGAAAAAGCACTTTGAGGCAGCGTGACAACTGTTTGTCCTCATTTGCAGATGCTGCTGGAATTTGGGTGGTTGCACAGTGGGTGAGATTGGGAAGTTTGCTTGCCAAAGGTGGAGTGATTCCAGCACATGGCGGGTTGGTCTTTGGAAGGACAACATTCATGAGTGTGCTGGTGAGGATGGGGTGGTGTGGGAACAGCAGCTGGCTATGCATAACCTACAGACACTTGAGCTGTGAGGGCTTCAATCTGGGCCATAAGCAGCTGGAATTACTGGCTGACCAGGTGGGTATTGAAGTACTGTAGCCCACTGTGCAGAAAGGTGGTGTAGTTATCATGTCAGAGGTGGCACTGCTTGTGTTGGTAGTGGCAACATGAGCTGCATGAGAACATGTGGCTGCACTTAGGGCCGCAGCTACAGTGTCAGTGCAGGATGCTAATTCTTACAGTGCAAGTGTCTGCTCAGTTGCAAGGCAGGCACGTGCCTGCCGAGGCAGCCAGATTGACAAAAGCACATTGGGCAGCTCATCTGGAACTTTTCTAATGTTTGACTGCAATAGAATTTTGTACAGGCGCGTTTTAGAGTCATTCAAACAACAATGGAGGGTGAGTACTGAAAAATACTGAATTTGGAAAATAAGTGGCACCCTAATAACAAATCCCATTGCTCAAGTGGCCAGTATTTATGCTACCACTGAAGCCACAACAGGCCCCATCACACAAGTGGCCACTGAAATTAGGACACCATCACAAGACACATCAAAAACCAGTGCATTCTGCCTTGTATCTCTGTGATTAAGCATTATATGCAGGTAAAGTGAAGTTACAGCAATGGGATCAGATCTGATACCTCTGAATCATACACTTAAATTGGGTGTACATTTGGATGAAAATATTGTTGGTATAAATTGGACTCAAAACTCTCAGGCTCTACCATTTGGCATCAAGTGTTATATTTGCATGTGGACTGGCGCATCATCATACTAGCACTGTTGGACACTGGGCAATGCTTTAAGCTTGTTGCTTGACTAACCAGTGCCATGTTCAGGCCAGTGCTGTAAGTTCACAATTTGCCCATTAGATAGCAGCACTATAGGAGGCTGAACTGTGTCACTGTCAGTTGCAGTCACTACATGGTGAAACATCTTTCAGGTATAATATAACTGAACATTGAAGCCCCTCAAAGGGATGTGGTAGGTGCAGTACTCTTGCTCATTTATGATGCTAGTTTGAAAACTTCAGAGTCATCATCACATATCAGTGCTAGCGCAATGATGTTCCCACATAATAATAGGTCACCCTTTATGGGTAATCACATGATGTGTCAGTGCTCTGGGTAGAGGTCCATGGTGCAGATGTTTTTCTTAGCCCGTTAATAAAAAACAAAACAAAAAAAAAGGGGGGGGGGGCATTACCTACAGGAAAGAAATGATGCAATCACAAATTTTTGTACAGTGCTACAAGAGAGTCACAAACAACATATTAAAACTCCTGAGCAGTGTGGTTTAACGGGGATGGGGGAGGGGGGGGGGGAGGAGGAGTTGTTGAAAGTTTGCTTTCTCATGTTTTTCCCAAATAAGTAAAAAAATGTGGGTCCTAGGAAAAACGTTTCCCAATGAAAAATCAAACTACATTAAATTTCCTACAGAAAAGATCCTATTCATTTTTTTTTCTCTAGGCCCAGTAGTTCCTGCATTGCAAAGTATGGAAAAATTGCATGCTGTCAAAATTATTGATTTAACAGCCTACAATTAATGTTTATTTTTAGTGGTGTGGGTTGAGAACATATATTAAACGTGTGTACCACATCTAAGTGCCATAGAGCCCTATTAATGGATGAATTATGCTCCGTGGGTATAATAGGGTGAAAGTGGAATATCTAGAGTAGAAGAACGAAGGAAGGTAGGTTGTCAGATTGTGTTTGGGGACTTCCTTCCTTTAAAAATTGGCAAACTGAATGTCGAGCAGGTTATTCCCCATTGTATCTATCCCACTATGTCATAAGAAGAAACTGCAGCATGTTCCATTAAATTATGCTGATACTCCACAGTGGGCCTTATCAGCTACTGCTGACACAACTCACAGACATATACGGGGCTTGTTTATTGTATACTAAATGCATTAACACTACATGTAATGCAAATATGAGTACTAGTAACACTAACACAAGAAATGCACATGGACATAATATACATAAATATATGCATACTGTTCTACACTGCCAGAGAGGAAACTGATTCTTAGCCATTCTGTAAGGCAGCTAAAGTGTTCTTCTGGGAAAGGCTATTTTCTTGACAGTGAGCACTGCTCAATTGTCAGGTTACAGAAGGACTTGACTCTTCCGGGCTTTCCTGTCCTGTTCTCTTATATAGGCAAAATAACTTCACTAAGCTTGTGTTGTGTTTATGTAGTAGAGGTACTTTCAGTTTACTGAGTACTTATTCACAGTTGTTAAGTGAGCTAGTTTTGGAAAATGCTCAACAGCTGGAGTTGTCAACAGCCTATTATACAGAAGACCCTATTCCAGGGGTAAATCTGTCAGTATATTGATTTCATTGTATCCATTTTCATTATCTGGAATAATTTTCAAACCTTGAAGTGTATGCCTCCGGTCTGCCGACATCTGAACTGACTCATAGGCATAAACTCCAAAACTCTATAATGTAAGTGATTGGTTACATATGTGTTATAGAACTTCAGATATTTCAACAGGCACTGAGGTTACAAAAGCAATGGGATAGCAATGTTCACATATGAACATGGTAGGAGTATTGTGTACACAAAGTATAAAAGGAAACGTCAGTGGTGGAACTGTAATTTGTACTCAGGCAATTCATGTGGAAAGGTTTCTGATGTGCTTAAGATGGCACATTGTGAATTAACAGACTCTGAATCCAGAATGGTAGTCGGAGCTACACACATCGTGTATTCATTAGGGAATACAGTATTTCACAATCCACAGTATGAATAGTGTGCCAAGAATATCAAATGTCAGGCATTACCTCTCATCACAGACAAGGCTGTGGCTAGTGGCCTTCATTTAATGATGGAGAGCAGTGGCATTTATGTTGAGTTTCTGCTGTTAACAGACAAGGAACATTGCTTGAAATAGCTTCACAAATCAATGTGGGATATACAACAGATGTTTCCATTAGGAGAGTGTGGCAAAATTTGGCGTTAATGGGCTATGGCACAGACATCTAAGGCAAGTGCCTCTGCTAACAGCATGAAACAATCCACCAAGATACACCAGTAACCCAGAAGTAACTGCAAAAGAGCGTAAAATAATCAGGAAGGAATGCCAACTGAAAGTGCAAGAAATTGCCAAAGATATAGGGATGTCATGTGAATGGGCATATCACTCTTTAACAGTAGAATTGGACATGAGGAAATTGTCTGCTAGACAAGTGCCATGACTCTTTAATGGAAGATCGTAAATTCATTGTTATGGAAATGTCTGATCAATGTTTGACCTCTTTTCAGAGCAACCAACAGGAATTTTGTGCCAAGTTTGTGATCACAGATGAATAGTGGGTATATTACTACAACCCAAGGACAAAACAACAGTCAAAGCACTGGAGACATAATGATTCATCACTCCTGAAGAAATCAAATGCAATTCAGTCAACAGGAAAGTAATGGCATTAGCTTTTTGAGATGGAGAAGGAATTCTGCTGATAGATTACCTTTACCATGGACATAAAAGTACAGGATAATACCATGGTAACTTCCAGGTCAAATTACAGCTAAAAATATGTGAATACAGGTCAGGTTTGGCTAAAATGAAAGTCATCATTCATCAAGCCAGTGCGTACACATTCATACCAATGTTGCTGACATGAAAAAATCATATGAACTAAGATACGAATTATTGCCCTATTTGGCTCCATCAGACTTCAGTCTCAATACTTTCCATGGTGGACAGAGGCTATCTACATACAAAGAACTGACAGCCAAAGTTGTTGTTTTTTTGCAGGCATAAGGGATCTAATTTTTGAGATGAGATCAAGGCTGTGCAGTCCAAAAGCACTAATCACACATCGATCAGCACAGTACCGAAAACAGAATCGAGTAGGTACTGTCTCATATGCCAATAGGAAGAGTAGGCAGAGCCACACCTCCAGAAATTCAGAGTTTGTCTCCTCCTGTCGATGCTGATTTAACCAGTGACCCATAGTTGGTCAGCCGAGTTTGGTTGCAGACTTCAAGAACATCAGTACTGAGTATTAGAAAGACAATACTTTGCCTACATTCTGTGAGTAGTAATAGACTGTCAGTTTACTTGCACACAGGAGGCACAAAAAGTTAAGTAATAGTTCTCTGTTTTGTAGAAATAAAGTGTTATATTAATCTTCAAGTGTCTTGTAGATGATTTTGGATTCCTGTTACCTACCTTCATTGTACTTTGCTCGCAGCTCGGGATTAATATCTCTCCATTTTCTTTGAGAAGCACATAAATTGTTCTTTCTTTTGCCTGGCTTCTACTTATAATTTTTTGTGGTGCTCCTCTCTTTAAAATGCCCTCTAGTCCAGCAACTCATTACGACCTCCATGCATTCCATCATTCCTACCTTTTGATGCAAATCAACAGGAATGGAATGAGTACTATGCTCAGTTCATTGCTCATTGTGCCAAACATCAAATGTGAGGAACTGTGAAACTTCGTTATTTCTTGTCAATGGCTGGCACAGGAGTTTACCACCTCACCCAGAAGTCATTCCCAACTAGTATGCTGGAGTTGCTAGATTTTGAAGATTGTTTCCTGCCTCACTAAGTATTATGAGAATCAGGTACAGGTTGTTGCAGTTCACTACGAGTTATTTTGCTTGAGGAAAAAGCAAGAATGGTCATATTGTCAGCAGATCACTGAACCTCAGGGTTTGACACAACAGTGTCCTTTTTATTGTAGCTGTGGACAGTACTATAGTGCTGCAATTATCTGTGATGCAACTGCACACAATGTGCCAGACAATAGGATTCATTAACAAATTCTAAAACATTTTGATCTCAAATTGAAACAAATTATTGAACATGAGGACTCATGATATGTCATGCAAAACTTTGAGGTAGCTCGAATTTGCAGTGTAATGCAAATTGTCAAACAATTATGGCCTTGCAACTGACCACCACACACAAATAGGCTACCTTGCTGTAGCCAGAGTAAAGGCATTTCAACGAGTGTGTCTGCTGTGAAATCATGTCCCTGCTGCCTTCCACACATAAAAGACATCATTACCCTTCATGGAATATGACTTGCTTTGCTTGTGGAAAGCCATACAGTCTGTGTGCTTGCAACAGAAAAAGAATTCCACCCACATTCACTCTTGTAAGCTCACTCAATGAATGGAGATTTTTATAAGCCAGCTATCGGTACTGGTAACAATCAAACTAAGGATGTTCCTTCACCACACCTGACTGCTGTGCAGTGACAGTCAAATAAACTGTCTGTGAACATTGTCAGTGCTGGACATTGTAAGCAACTTCAGTTAGACACTGACACTTCCATTACATTGATTAATCGAGCCACTTATGAACAATTGGGCCAGCAACAGTTGACAAAATCTTGTGTGCAGCTTACTGTTTATAACAGTTTCACACCATAACAGTGACATTTACAATTTTGTGTTAGCAAGACTGTAAAGATATTACTGGGTGAGATTTATTTGATCTGTTTAGTTCTTGTATTCATGACAATGTACTTCGTGTTTCTGCTTTCAACCCAAAAGACAACATTACTGAATTGATAGAGCAGCTTCCTGATTTATTTTCTGTAGGATTTGGCAGAGCAAATAATTTTGTGGTGCACATTACAAATGAAGGACAATGTGCAACCCAAGTGTTCTTGGTGCATCCCAACCATTATGCACTTAGAGAAAATGTTCCAAGTGAACATAAAGAATGGCAAGACAATGGTGTTATTGCTCCTATCCAGGCCAGTCAATAGGCTTTTCCCTTAGCAATCTTAGCAAAGGCCTTCTGGAAGACTTTCTCTTTCTGTTGACTTTAAATCCATGGTGAATCCACAATCAATAATTGATACTTATCTGTTGCCTCACCCTGAGGAATTGATGTACAGGTTTTGTGACAGTCACTATTTTTCAAAAACTGACTTACACAATGTGTATTTGCAAATTCTGCTAGTTGTGGATCTCAGAAAGTTTTGTAATCAATACACATTTTGGGTTGTTCAAATTTTTGTGCGTACCCTTTGGCAGTACTTCCACACTTGTCATATTCCAATGCTACTTGGAATAGCTTACTGCAAAAGTTCAGTAGTGTTCAAATTACGTGGGTGCCACTGTGGCTCCAGAATGTTCACTGGAGGAACATATCAGTACCCTTCATATGCTTTTTCAAGTACTTTCAGCTGCACATTTGAAGTGTCACCAGGAGAACTGTACCTTTTTCCAGACTGAAATTCAGTATTTAGGCCACGTTCTTAATAGCCAAGGTGTTCATTCCCTTCAATCACATTTGTTGGCCATCCAGGACCTCTCAGCCCCATAGAACATGACAGAATTACTGTCAGTTTGTGGGAAGTTGACATATTGTACATATTGTAATGACAGGTTGTGGCTCCACTGCATCATTTGTGCCAGAAGAATGTGCCTTTTGTTTGACCTAAGAGTGTTAGGATATGTTCCAGAAACTTAAAATTGCCCTGTTGAGTGACAGGTGCCTTGTTCGTTTTGATCCCAATAAGACTGTGGTTTCGGAAATGGAAGCTGTGCTCTCATACAGATTTTGTTCACAGGACAGGCAGGTTACTTTTGCTTTCAAGTTATTGACCAAGACTAAATGGAACTATTCCAAAATCAAGAAGGAACTGCTCACTATTATCTAAAGCATGATAAAGTTTCACCATTATCTGATTAATGCGAAGTTTTCCCTAGTGATGGATCATAAGCCACTTCATACTTTGTTCCATCTGTACCACCATGCACAGCTTAGAAGCTGCTTTCTTGTTGTCACAGCATCAGTATGAAATACTGTATCACCCACATCAAAGCATACAAATGCTGATGCTCTTTCTCACCTTCCTGTTGGTCCTTACTCTGAATTTGATGCACAGGCTACTAAACTTTTACAAACTTTTGCCCTGAACTGTAAGAAAATTGCACAGGTCACGGGAGAAGACCCTGACCTGAATTACATTTCTACTGCTTGGCCTTGTTCAGTGAAAAACATTCACAATTCTTTTGTGTGCCAATGTTTTGCTCATAGGCATAGCCTCTCAATCCAGTACAGCGTAATGTATTGCAACATGACTTTGGGCAATTGTGTGTGCTCATTTCTAAAGCATTGCAAAAAGATGTGTTGCAATTGCTTTACCAAGGACATTGGGGAATTGTATGCACATTGGCACTGTACTTGGACAGTCATGGATGCCCACACTGAGCATATGAAGTCACAGTGTAGCACTTAAGCTGAGACTCTATTGGTTCCACCGCAAATGTTTTTAGCTTGGCCAAAGTCTCAATTGCCATGGCAATGAGAGTGTACTGACTTTGCTGGTACCTTTTGGAACACTCATTGGCTTATTGTTCAAAAATGACCAAATGTGTGTGAATTCCTTAGGGACCAAACTGCTGAGGTCATCTGTCCTTAGATTTATACACTATTTAAGCTAACTTATGCTAAGAACAACACACAAGCCCATGCCCAAGGGTGGACTCAAACCTCCAGCGGGAGGTGCTGTGCAATTTGTAACATGGCGCCTCGAAATGAGCAGCTACTCCATGTTGCAGCTCATTGTTATGGACTATTAGGCAAATATCCATTTGCACTGCCCGTGCACTCAACTACATTGCTTAGTACCATCCAGACTTTGTCATATATTTTTTGCTTGGAAGGTTTGCCTGAAGTGTTGGTTACAGTCTATGGACCACAGTTTACAGCTCAGGTCTTTGAACAGTTTTGTGTAGCCAGTGATATCACTCCTATTACCTGTAGTCTGTTTCATCCTCAGTCGAATGGAGAAGCTGAGCGATTTGCGCATATGTTCAAGTAACAGATGACCAACCTATGTGCCTCCCACACATGGGAGAAAGCATTACTACTCTCCCTCATGGTTGACCAATCACCAGTCCCAGCCCCCCCCCCCCCCTCCCCCCCGCCCTCCACATGGTCCATCACTGGAGGGGCTTCTACAGTGCCAGTGCCACCGCACACTGCTCCAGTTGGTGCACTCACGGTAGTGCATGGCACCTCCCATGCTCTGCAAATATCGCTTTGTGCCTAATGCTTCCACTCTTTTCAGAGTTTTTGGTTGCACCAGGTGCTAGAAGAGGGGAACAATTCTTTGAAATTTGTGTGCTTACATATATTTAACTTGAGGCCCTGCTTGGTTGCTGTGCCACCATTAGAACAAGATTCATGCTTGTCACTTGTGCGAATCTTCCACAGATTTTCTGTCCCCAGATTCACATTCTATCA
The DNA here is from genome assembly GCF_021461385.2 of Schistocerca piceifrons. Classification (NCBI taxonomy): domain Eukaryota; kingdom Metazoa; phylum Arthropoda; class Insecta; order Orthoptera; family Acrididae; genus Schistocerca; species Schistocerca piceifrons. Next base: position 85,118,575 of record NC_060138.1, read on the forward strand.
GGATCCTGTGGCTGGTATGGTTGCAACTGGATGCCTCTTCAGCACTGCCTGTGAAACCGGTGGAGCAGGATCCCATTGTCCTCACCACTGCATCAGCTCACCTTCTAAGCACTCATCCCGGTGTTCAGCATGGACTCAACACTGTCGTCATCACTGCTATCTCCGTTTTTCATCATAACAGCTCAGGAAGAGAATGGACACCTTTCCAGGGTTTTCCAACTGACATTCCAACAGAGAACTGGAAAAATGTTGGAGATTTGGCCAGGGGCTTTGTGTTGGTCCCAATTGTGGCTTCCCCTGCCATACAGCTTCCTGCCCCTCCCCCATCACCTGTTTCTGTAAGATGGCTCCCTACACAACAATTGTGCAGCATTTAGGGGGGAGGAAAATGCAGCCCAAAAGCATTGTCTGAACACCAAGCAGAGCAGTACCATGAAATGACATCAAGACTGCAGTGACCCACATATCAAAGGAAAGAGTGGGCAATGCCACACCTTCAGGAAGACAGGATTCGATGCCCCCTGTCAACACTGATTTAACTTGCAGTCTATCACTGGTCAGCTCAGTGTGCTTGCAGATATTGAAAGCATCAGTAGTGAAAATTAGGAAGCTTGTACTTGGCCTGTGTTCTGTGAGTAGTAATAGATTGCCAACGTACTTAAATAATATGAGGTGCTACAAGTGAAATTATGGTTCTCTTCTTTGTAGAAATAAACTGTTACAGTAATCTTCAAGTGTTTTGTACAGACGATTTTGGACTCCTGCCAGCAACCATCTCAACACTCTCCTTCCTTGTTGGTGTCGGTGCTGACTCCCACAGTAGCTGACGCAAGAAAGGCATTGGAACATCATTGGGGCAAAAGTGTTAGTATACAGAAGACAACATTGAAAGATAAAAAAGTTCCCCTGATGTGAGTCGTTTATTTCTATTCTGTTCAATAAACTTTTCAAACTACCTCATACATTAATGGCTTCCCACTGCAGGTAACAGGAGGTGAAGAGTGTTACTTGCTGACAACAGCAATATAAAAATTGAAAAAAGGACACCAGAAATGTTAGGAGTAAAAGCTAACAAGGCACTTATGTCAGTCCCAGTTGGTTACTCTTAATATAAAAGAGACTAATAACAGCTGGCCAGAATGGCCGTGCGGTTCTAGGCGCTACAGTCTGGAGCCGAGCGACCGGTACGGTCGCAGGTTCGAATCCTGCCTCGGACATGGATGTGTGTGATGTCCTTAGGTTAGTTACGTTTAATTAGTTCTAAGTTCAAGGCAACTTATGACCTTAGAAGTTAAGTTGCATAGTGCTCAGAGCCAAGACTAATAACAAGAACTTCTATACAAATAAAAACCCTAACAGAATAAGCCTTAAAGTACAATATGAGACCATAGAGTCTGTAGCTAGCACAAAATTTTTAGGTATGTATGTTGATCAGCAATTAAAATGCGATGAACGTTTGTCATTTTCATACAAATGTGGGTTCCAGCTTTCACGTATATAAGCTTTTGTTTTGTGTATGTGCACTTTTTGCAACAAAAACATTTGAATATCATTGCAAATATTGCAATTGACCTCCCCCCCCCCCCCCCCCTCTCCAAAAAAAAAAAAAAAAAAAAAAAAAAAAAAAAAAAAAACAGTTGAAGACATTTATGTGAGTTGATATCATGTGACTTGAATTGACTTGACATGCAATGACATGACGGACAGTGTCAATACACCTTGACATGATGGTGCCTAGATGTGACAGTGCCATGACAGCTAGTGTGAAATGGCATTAAACAAATAATATGTTACCAAAAATGATTTGTGAGTGCAAGCACTGTATAAATTTTGGATTATATGTGGGGAAATAGAGCCCGAGTATAATGTGGCATGTATTAAACTACAAGTTAGTTATTCAGGAAACCAATAACATTCTAACAACTTGGAAGAGTAGTGTGAGTTCAGGTGATATTTACTTGCCAGCTGTTGGTAAGTTTACCATAGCAAACAGCATTTTTATCTTTGAGTCTTATTTCTTTTATAAATGTGTTTGTGGCCTCTGATTTGTCCCTTCATGAAATCTATTTTTGGCTACAACATTTGGATTTAGTCTTACTTGTATTTAACTCTTTGTCACAGCTGTAATATTATACCATACGCTATAACATTGATACCCACCCTTATTATTTCAACGCACACCATACTGAAAGCTGTGAAACTATAAAAAAATTTGTTGCATTCTTTGTGAATGGTAGCTCATGGTACTATTACAGGAGGGCACAAGGTGTGGTGTCATGTTAGCTACATGAGTGATCCCGGCTTTAATAATCGTGTATTATTTTCAATCTTCAATGGCAAAATGTTACACAGAGTTCAAAAAATACCCTGGGAGGTGCCAGAACGCCATTCTTACAACTACTTGTACCTGTGGGGTAAAGTGTAGGCAATTTACATTTAAAAGATCACATTATTACAATGTAAAGGAAGAGAAAGTGAATGCAAAATAGTGGATTAGAGTTAAAATTTGTTCATATTCTTCAGTAGATAGCATTGTGATTGGTTAGTTCTGGAAAAAGAAAAATCACATCTGACAGAGCAATTAGTTGAAAGACAACTCCAGCTTACCAGGAGACACTTCCAAAAATTTGTATGCGTCGGATCTCTTGTGCAACATGACACATGTTCCAAGTTAGACCTGGTCTACTTTTTCTGTTCGTGTCACTGTGCAGGGGTAAAGACACTGATATTCTCATACTGCAAGTGTTCGGCATGTAAACATTGTCAATTTGTTAACAATGGTACATGCCTACTACATGAGAAGTGCCGGCTCCTATCTGTTTGGAAAAAGAAGTAATAATAGTAATAATACAGTAATAATAATAATAATAATAATAAGGCCCGGGAAAAGAATAGGCCTCTGGTAAGTTCTGCCAGTCGTAGAAGGTCACGAAAAGAACAAACCACTAATACGGCTAACCTCCATTTTAGTGTGATTAGTTGGTTCAGGACAGAACTAATGAAGCCTCGGACAAGCGCCGTCATGGTCGGGGACGACGTTTGAACCCTATGCCTGCCCACAATGGTAACGACCCTGCTAGCCAACTAGAAAATGATTTAAATCAAAATAGAGGTGTTTTGCAGGATATGCTTCCTGCAACCACCCTAGAAGGAAAACATAGACAGAGGATGAGATGGTCAGATGAAGTTAATCAACACCTCATGTTCTGTTATTACCAAGCAACAAACCTAGGAACCAACACAACTGGATGCAGATCACAAGTATACACAGCATTTATTATCAGATACCCAGAATTAAAATTTTTAACAGAACAACAACTAGCTGATCAGATCCATGTAATAATCAGAAATAACAGGATACCCCAGTCAGAATTAGAAAACATCAAACAACAAGTACAACAAATACTAGAACAAAATAATGTGCAATCAGAAGATGAAGAAAATACAGTAATGGACTCAAACAAACAAAGAACAACGCACATCAATTAAACAATCAGAGGAAAACTAAATCTTAAGACAGCCACCAGAACAAGCACAAATAGAACTCAAAGTAACACACATATTAGATATGGAAGCAAAATTTCAGCTGACATATATAGAATACAAAGACATTAGACCATTCTTGCATAGACCGCCAAATAACCCACAAGTCGAAACAACAATAAAAACTATCAACACAATCATACACAACAAAATAAATGAAAACACAACTATGGAAGAGTTACAACTACTGGTTTATATACACTTAATATACACACTAGGCAGAGATCAGAACCAACCAACACACAGGAGAAACCCACAAAACAAGGATGGCAACGCAGGCTACAGATAAGAATAGAAAAACTGAGAAAACATATCAGACAGCTAACACAATTTATAAAAAATGAAATGTCAGAAAAAAAACGATAAAGGTTAGGTAAAATCTCACAACAAGAAGCGAGAGAGCAATTAGATGAAATGAAGCAGAAATTACAAGTATTGGCCAAACAACTTAGAAGATACAAAAAAAGTGAAAATAGAAGGAAACAAAACCAAACATTCAACACAAACCAAAAGAAATTTTACCAGACAATAGATAACACACACATTAAAATAGACAATCCACCAAACATAACAGACATGGAACACTTCTGGAGCGACATATGGTCAAACCCGGTACAACATAACAGGCATGCACGTTGGATGCAAGCAGAAACAGATACATACAAGATGATACCACAAATGCCTGAAGTGATAATTTTGCAACAGGAAGTCACCCAAGCAATTAATTCTACTCACAATTGGAAAGCCCCTGGAAAAGATAAAACTGCAAATTTCTGGCTAAAGAAGTTCACCTCAACACATTCACATCTAACTAAATTTTTTAACAGTTACATTGCAGACCCATACACATTCCCTGATACACTTACACATGGAATAACTTATCTGAAACCTAAATATCAAGCAGACACAGCAAACCCAGCTAAATATCGCCCCATAACATGCCTACCAACAATATACAAAATATTAACTTCAGTCATTACACAGAAATTAATGACACATACAACACAGAACAAAACTATAAATGAAGAACAAAAAGGCTGTTGCAAAGGAGCAAGAGGATGTTAAGAGCAACTGATAATAGATGCAGAGGTGGCATAACAAGCTAAAACTAAACAAAGGTCGCTACGCTACGCATACATTGATTACCAAAAAGCTTTTGATAGTGTACCCCATTCATGGTTACTACAAATATTGGAAATATACAAAGTAGATCATAAATTGATACAGTTCCTAAACATAGTAATGAAAAATTGGAAAGCCACACTTAATATCCAAACAAATTCAAATAATATCACATCACAGCCAATACAGATTAAGTGTGGAATATACCAAGGAGACTCATTAAGTCCTTTCTGGTTCTGCCTTGCTCTGAACCCACTATCCAACATGCTAAATAATACAAATTATGGATACAATATTACTGGAACATACCCACACAAAATCACACATTTGCTATACATGGATGATCTAAAACTACTGGCAGCAACAAATCAACAACTCAACCAATTACTAAAGATAACAGAAGTATTCAGCAATGATATAAATATGACTTCTGCAACAGACAAATGTAAGAAAAATAGCATAGTCAAGGGAAAACACACTAAACAGGAAGCTTACTTATTGGATAACCACAACAACTGCGTAGAAGCGATGGAAAAAACAGATGCCTATAAATATCTAGGATACAGACAAAAAATAGGAATAGATAATACAAATATTAAAGAAGAACTAGAAGAAAAATATAGACAAAGACTAACAAAAATACTGAAAACAGAATTGACAGCAAGAAACAAGACAAAAGCTATAAATACTTACGCCATACCAATATTGACCTACTCATTTGGAGTAGTGAAATGGAGTAACACAGACCTAGAAGCACTCAATACACTTACATGATCACAATGCCACAAATATAGAATACATCACATACTTTCAGCAACTGAAAGATTCACATTAAGCAGAAAGAAACCTACATTATGGACAGGTAGACAATTTAAGAAAATTCTTTCTAGAACGAACAGAAACTAGCAAAATTCACAAAGCAATCACTCATATAAATACATCGGCTACACCACTGCAATTTCATAACCACTTCTACAACCCTTTAGATCACATATCATCAACAGATACGAAGAAAGTAAATTGGAAAAAGAAAACACTACATGGCAAGCACCCGTATAATCTAACACAGCCACACATCAATCAAGACGCATCCAACACATGGCTAAGAAAAGGCAATATATACATTGAGATGGAAGGATTCATGATTGCAATACAGGATCAAACAATAAACACCAGACATTACAGCAAGCATATTATTAAAGATCCCAATACCACAACAGATAAATGCAGACTTTGCAAACAACAAATAGAAACAGTAGATCACATCACAAAGGGATGTAGAATACTAGCAAATACATAATACACCAGAAGACATGACAATGTAGCAAAAATAATACATCAACAGCTTGCCTTACAACATAAACTTATAAAACGTTCCCACATACAAGTATGCACCACAAAATGTACTGGAGAATGATGAATACAAATTATACTGGAACAGAACCATTATATCAGATAAAACAACCATCATACTCACCAATAAAAAGAAGAAATTAACACAACTAAACGAAATATCCATACCCAATACAACAAATATACAAAAGAAAAGAGGAGAAAAAATTGAAAAATACATCCAACTGGCTGAGGAAGTCAAGGACATGTGGCATCAGGATAAATTTGACATTATACCAATTATACTATCAACTACAGGAGTCATACCACACAATATCCACCAGTACATCAATGCAATACAGCTACATCCAAATGCGTCTGATGTATCTAGTGCTTGTAAGAAATAAACAGGAGTGCACACAGTGGAAGTGGTAAAAAACGTCTTACCTAGATATTAGAAATGTGCATTTTTGCCTTTTGCTTGTACTGTAGGTCTGGAACATCTCTATCGACCGTTCAACAATAATCAGTAAGCATAAAATTCCTCCCATGGCTCTGATATCGTTTTTACATTGTGGGTATCACTTGGTGGAAATGTTCCTCTTGTTCATCGCTGATGGCACCGCAATTTTCACGGAAGAAGTTTATGAGGGGTGGCTAGTGTTTTTTTACTAATGGGAAGCCTTATGTTAGTTATCCCACTCTCACAGAAAAGGGCAATATCTCGTACAGTCGAGCTGCAGTCCAAGAACTATGGCTGAACTCTAAAAGTATTTCAATTGTGTTCACTACAATTCACAGCTCCCAACAGTTTTACAAGTTGGCCTGTGTCTCCTCCCAGCGCACTGGATAACCAATTAGATTTGTTGGCAACACAGCTTTCAGACTTAGTTTTGATGCATCTATGAACAGTTAACATTCATTTATTGGGATTTTGTTCTGTGTTAAGTTTACTCATAAGACCATTTACATTTTTTCAATACTCTAGATCACTTCCCACTGAAAAACAACATTTCAGAGCCTTTGGCGTGTCTGAAAAACAGATACCTTAACGTCTTCTGCAAGAGCTCCCCACTGCTTGAGTCTAGATGCCAGCAATTCTGCGTCACTTTCTGACAACCGCAGGTCCCTCACAAAATCATTTTATTCTTGCTGAGTGACCAGATGGCAATTAGATGATCAGATTTTGATTTTGAAGTCAGGATCAGTGAATGACGACAAAACTACAATAGCTTTTGGCACACCTGTGTAGAGTTTGCCTGGTGGCTTCATCGGGTGAGCCACTGTAGTAAAATGCGGGAGGTTGTGGAACACACAGTTCTTGAGAGTGTGGCACAGGACAAACGGTTGAAGGGATGTTGGGACAAATGGAATGCAACTTTGTTCTGGATACGTGCTTAGTTGGAGGAATCATATTAAAATTGCAGTTTGTAGAAAGATCGGTCGTCTCTCTCCAAATCACGGGAACAGCAAACAGCATGCTTGGCCTTTTTACATGAAGCCAGTCCCACAAGTCTGTAGAACACGTAATACAACAAATGAACAGCACCCACTTCTCGTCCATATCTCCCACTTTACAACAAAAATACAAGTAATTGGCATTCTTTAACATTGGCATTAATTTCTTTTTGGACTGGTGGCAAATGTTACCTCACCACAAATATAGCAAAAATTGACCGCACTGTTCACATACTCACACGACATAATTCTGGTCAGCATATATATAAAATTCTCACTTCGACCACTATAAACATACAAGTCCTAGTAGCCTTAAACTAGTTTTTTGATCGTCAAGGGTCATCTTATCTCAAACATCAATTTTCTGTGCACTGTTAACACATTTAGGCGATATGCGTCAAATTAGCCAGTTCAGCTAACGATAAAAGATATAACACAACAAACTAACCTAATATCTCACCACTACCACCTCTGTGAATGCAAATTATAGCTACGCAAGAACTCTTCGCAACATGTTTCCCCAGTTAAAGTTTTTAATATGAACTAATGTATGACTTTCAGTGTTGTTAATTAATTTCAAGAAAAAGCACCTAACGGTGGTAAAATATCCGCTTTTATGGTTTCAGTGTAAAAATATACCTTTTCCCTCTTAGCAATAATTTAGAAAGCCGCTTAACTACCACATAAAAGTAATGTTAATTTAGGGAGATTTTTCTGACTGATGAATATCCCAAATCAAGCAGATTTCATGGAAAAAACTACTAAATTGGCAACACTGATGTGATTGTCGATTTTTCTTTTTCGATGTTAGGGTACTAGCAATAAGATCAGTGATATAGCTAACTGCCAAAAAATGGATGTTTGATAAAGAAGCATACAATTGCTGTTGTAATGAACGCTTATTTTGCGCACATGGGCATAACTGGCGATAACATATTACTTTGACACACGAACCAACCCTAAAAAGCTTAAGTCATAATCATTATCAGCATCCTCAAATTAATAGTAAATAGATATTTTTTATATCCAAAGCATTTTTACCGTTCACCCGTGTAATTTACGTTTGGCAACTGAACTCGCATCTTGCAATGCCACACAGACAGAGATGTTGTTTAAAGAAAGCTTGTAGTAGATAACCTATTTACTGCAATAGTAAATGTACCTCATAGCCTTTTGTCGTAAAAAAATTAGCAGGCCGGAGTGGCCGAGAGGTCTAGGCGCTACAATCTGTAAGCGCGCGACCGCTACAGTTGCAGGTTCGAATCCTGCCTCGGGCATGGTTGGGTGTGATGTCCTTAGGTTACTTAGGTTTAAGTAGTTCTAAGTTTTAGGGGACTGATGACCTTAGAAGTTAAGTCCCATAGTGCTCAGATTCATTTGAACCTTTTTTTTTTTTAAAAAAAAAAAAAAAAAATCATCCCACCGCTATTCTCCTCGCGAGCGAAAATGATACATTATTCTGAGTTCCACACTACTAAATTAGTACCTTCAATTTGTGTCATCAGCGAATATCTGAAACTACTGCAGATGTGAATAGGCCCTATTGCATCTGAAAATCATTTACGTGAGAGCAAAATAACATGTACAAACTTCATGAAAATTACTCTCTTTCAGCTAGGAACATCGTAGATTGCAAATAGTACTACCAAAGTGGTTTTGGTTGTAGACTTACGTTTGTCTTGAACATTTCTTTTGCAAGAAAATACGTTTCCTTCATCGCTACCTTTCCAACAAGCTAATATGACTCGAATCCTCCTATCTCTTAACCATCTCATATCCAGGATACGTATTGATGACAAACCAAAAACTGAAATACTTTTACACCGTATTTTCATAAAATGCTCGACTTTTTCTTTTTGAAGGATCTTCACAAATCAACTATTCATCTCTTCTCAATATTAAAACAAAAAGTTCATAAATGTAATAATTTTTAACTGTATTAAATGAAATATTGTAACCTAATACGGCTGTAGTAAGTGATAGAGTTTGAAAGCAATACTCAAAAGAGAAAAACGAAAGCCACTTTACTGCGTGCATTACACAATTGGATGCAAGTTTTCATCAAAGACAAGTATATTATCAAACAAAAGAACCTGTAGATTAACGTAGTAGGCTGCTCCTTCAATAGTCACAAAATGTAGTACAAAATTCATTGTATCGAAACAGTATTGAAAAGAGGGTTTAATTATGTATGCTACGATTTTTTAAAGTCGGGAAGTACTTATCAACAAATCTGTCACAGTACACATGTTTGGTGGCTAGTTTCGAACGAACTGGTTCAATCTCAAGCATGACTTACTGAGGCTCCACTAAAAGTGCCTGATCTTAATAACGAATATCAAAATGGCTATACACGCTTTAAAAAGTAATCGTACCTGACTGTCGGATTCAACTAGTACCTATTTAGCAAGTCAGTATCAAACTGTTTCATTCTGACTTGCACATGATAATTCTGACAGTCATCTACGATTACTTTGTAAACCATCTTTTGCCATTTTGACGTCCGTTATTAAGATCAGGTGCTTTCGCTGCATTCTCAGTAGGTCATGCTTCAGACTGAACCACATGATCGAAACTAGTCACCAAACATGTGTATTGCAACTGCAACAGCTTTTTAATAAACGTTTCTCAAAATATACATATATAACAGAGGTCCTGCAACAACTAAATGTAGAAAATGTAAAAAATAAAATAAAATAAAACATTGAGAATGCTTGACACCGATAGTTACATTTTGGGGCTACAGTAAGAGTCATAATCTTTTCCTCGCGTGTCTCATCAACCCTGTTCACGGCTGACAACAAAAGACTGTCGACAATACGGCCACTGCCCGGCAGCAGCCTCAGTCTCTGCAGCCCTGCAGCGCCCACGACACGGCAACCTGCCACACAGCTCAGATTTACGGGAGCTCCCAGGAGCTATAGCAGACGCTTTAGTATGAATATCAAGCGTCTACTGTGAACGATGACTGGGTGATATTAAACTGCGCTTTGCTGCAGTCCCGCTTGCAACCATTTATCACTCATCATGTTTGTTGAGTCTTTGAGCATACAGAGCACCGCACTTTCCAACGACGTGGAAAGTACATACCTCATGTCCCTTCACCTGCAATTGACGAAAGTTACAGCGTAAACCAGTCCAAGTCAGAACTGATGTCAGATTAAAGATATTAAGTACGAAAGCTTTTGAATGGTTGCCTCGAGTTAGTGATTACCGAAACGTTGCTCTCTCAGCCAAGACCATGCTGTAATGTGTCGACCTGCCACTGTACGTCATTTTAAAACGAAAGGAACTATTCATAATGAGATAAAGCTTCCAAGGTTTTCCCTGGCCAGTTGTGGCTACAACAGTATGTTTGCTGAGAAAGGAAATTTCAACAGTACCCTTACGCTCTGGTTTGGGGTGTGAAAAGGAAACAGTTTCTTACAAAACAAAACTCAGAACTACTGAAAGACTTTTTATTAATTAGTCAACAATCTAATGCGACCACTTTATAATACGTAGACCTACCTGCTACCTATAATGTACTGACACTGAGAAAGTAAAAATGTGTGTAAGTTATCGATATATTAACGTTATTTTGCTCTTACGGTAGATGAAATTCCGATGCACACGGCTACTGTCTACATTCACATTTTTAATAGCATTGGGAAGTCTTTACATTGGCTGGTAAAATGAGGAAAAAATCGTGCAACGCCACTTGAAGCTTGCAGTACCCAGAGATACGTGGTATTTCAACCACAAAGAGAATAGCGGCGAATGAGCTTACGACGGATGCCTGTGACATACACTTTCTACAGGTAAATATAGATGACATGCGGCTTTCTTGAAACTAATACGAGTATTCTATGGATACTTCCAACACTCTAAGTTGCGAAAATAACTATTTTTCTTTTGCTACAACCACTTTCCTGTATCCCTCGCTGGGACCACCAATTTAACGGATTTTGCAGTCGTGGGTAACAACGACACGAACAGCGCAGTAAATGAGGATCCTCCTGAAAGAATTGTTCAAATGGTTCAAATGATTCTCAGCACTATGGGACTAAACATCTGAGGTCATCAGTCCCCTAGACATAGAACTACTTAAACCTAACTAACCCAAGGACAACACACACATCCATGCCCGAGGTAGGATTCGAACCTGCGACCATAGCAGCAGTGCTGTTTCGGACTGAAGCGCCTAGAGCCGCTCGGCCACAGTGGCCAGCCGAAAGAAGTGTCTTTTAGTCAGAGAACAATTAACCTTCGTTTTTCAGAACTCTGATCTTCGAGTATTTCGGAAAATAGAACCAAGCATCCTCAGCTGAATTATTTGTATCTGCTCCACAGAGTTTGAGACAGCTAAAACAATAGTTGTCCCGCAATGTAACACTGTGATGTACAACTCGTAGTAGACTCCTTAACATTGGCATTCTATCTAATTCTCATCATTATTGCCACGCTAACATACCCATTTGTCTCATTTGTAAATCGTTCAAAATATGTTGAATCACTCCATTTCAGTATTATTTCTGCATCTCGTTTTTTTCTGTAAAACTGGATTAACAGAGCATAGCAGTTCGCTACATTCCAATTACACTACAGTTCAGTCCTCTGAAACAGGCTGACAGCGTGTGCAAATCTTTATAAATGATCTTTTACTTATATTAATTTACTTTTACCGACATGAACCGATAGATCTACCAATGCTTTAAACAGAGTGGCAGTGTATTCTGGGGCTGGACATTATAGTCTTCATCTCGCCATCCTGGTTTAGATTTTCTATGGATTCCCTAAGTTAGGCTTCTTCAGGCAAATGCCAGGAGAGTTTCCACCATAATGCTACTTCACATCCCAACATTGTCTGCCAGACATACGATACATAACTGTCTGTAGATATGAATTATGATGTCTTTGTTGTTCTGAAATTGTAGTAATGTGACAAGTGCAATATACCTGTAAACCTTATCCATGGATGAGTAAACTACTACTACTACTTGTAGCTATGGGATAAGAAACGATTTACATGCAAAAGTTTATATTGCTACAATGTCAAGGGGGAGAAAACAAACTCAACATGGAGGAATAGAGGGAAAATTTGTTCGTGGTATTCTGCAATAGATAGTTTGCGATCGCATAGTTCAGGAGAAAATATTCTGGTTTGATAGAGGAATTGGTTTAGACACCTCTAACCAGCAGTAGATTTCTATGCTTTTAATCCATTGTGCTAAACGAAACGCATACCAAGTCCCCACGTCACTGTGCTGGCCATGAGGAAACCGATATTCCCGCGCTGCGGTGTGTTCGACAATGTGAACACTGTTAACTGTTAATACTGAGACACATCTGCGGCATAGGAACTAACTGCTCCTGCTTGTAACTAGTTGTTTAGGGGGGAAAAAAACAAATAAATAATGAAATTATGATAAAAAATATGTTTGGCAACTGAATTTGCATCTTCAAATGTCACACAGATGGACGTATTATTTAAAGAAAGCAAGAAAATCTGTGGAAAACATGTTCATAGCAGTAGCAATTGTACCCCAAAGACTTTGTCCCGATATCTGAAAACTATTGTTTTCTTGTTCTCCTTACAACTGAAAATGCCACAAGATTCTTAGTTCCACAGGGCTAAATCAATACCGTACCTTCAATTCGTTTCACCAGCCAATGTCATAAACTACTCCAAATGTGAATAGGCTCTACAGAAAGTATTCGCATATTATCTGGTTGCAACTTGTCTGACAGCAAAATAATATTCTCACACCTCATACGAACCACTCTCTCCGTTACGAACATTGAAGGTTGCCAGCAGCCATATCTATCATGAAGTGGTAGCATTAGCAGGCCTATGTTGGTAATCAATAAACAGCCTTAAAGTGACGCTGAGTTTTATTTGTAAGAAATTATGCCTCGTTTCCTCCATCCCTCCCCCTTCCAACAGACTAATATCGGCCGAGCATCTCTCTGCCATAACCATGTCAGATCCTGGATATGCGCAAGAATTTTTCTTCTTGAAAAGTCTTCACAAAACAACTCTCATCTCCTATCAAAACCTAAACAAAAAATGATTCGTGCAGGTATGTAATACTTTTTAACTGCACAAAAGGAAACATTGTAACCTTATACGACAGTAGTACGTTGTAGAGTTGAAAAGCAGCACTCAAATGGACCAAGGAAAGCCATTTTATTGCTTGAATTACACGTTCGGATGCAAGTGTTACTGTCAGTTCAGTATCAAAGGTTAAGAACCTGCAGGTTAAAAGTAACAGAAGAATTGATCCGTCAACGGGCTCAGAATATCGTAGAAAATGCGTTGTAGCTAAACGTTTTCTGAAAAGAGAACTCCATGTTGGATGTGTCACTTATTTAACATCAGTCGTAAATGCTTGACACCTATAGTGTTTTTTTCCGTAAACCGCGTTCACGGCTGAGAACAAAAGACTGCCGACAATTAGGCCGTTGCCCGGCAGCTGCCTCCGCGAGACGCGACACACACGTCGGAGGCCTCTGCAGATCTGCATCCAGCCTTGCAGGTGAGATTTATGGGAACTAAAACAGTTATATTGTCTTTCGTATTACTATCAAGTACGTAAAGAGAATGACGGTGGCTGAAATTTAATTGCGCGTCTATGCAGTCCTGTCTGCAACCTTTTATCATTCCTCAGCCTTTCGCCACTCCTTGGCCCCACATTCCACCGACACGGAATATACATAGCTCTTGTCCACTCACCTGGAACTGATGAAATTAGGTTGCAGCATAAATCTGTCCAATTCAAAACTGAAGTCATCTTAAAAATACTAAGTGCTAAATTATTTAATGGTTGCTCCGAGTCTTTGATTAGCGAAATGTTGACCGCTCGGCCAAAATCACGCTGATGTATTGTGTAGGCCTGCTACTGCAGCTCATTTTAAAACAAATGAAACTATTCATGAGGATATAATTTAATGCTTACTGTTTTTTCACTGGTCGTGTAAGTGCCTAGAATAGTTATGTTGGCAGAGCTATGAAATTTCAACAGCACACACACCGTCTAAGGCGGTGGGATGGAGGAGACCAAACAGTTTCTTACAAAATAAAATTCAAAATCATTGAAAAACTGTTTATTAATTATCAAACATACAAATGCAGACACTTTATAATAAGTAGATCCGCCCCGTGCTACGTACTATATACTACAATTGAGAAGGTTCCGTTTGTATAAGTTACCAGTGTGTAAATATTAATGAATTTTGCTGTTAGGTACGTAGGTAAAATTCTGATTCACACGACTGCTGGCTATATTCATCTTTTTAATACCGGAGGTTAGTTTTTACATTGGCTGGTAATATGAAATTGCGAATTAAATGTGCAATGCTGCTTTTAGCTTGCAGAAACAATAGACACCTCACATATTACTTGGAAGGAGAATAGCAGCTAATGGGTTTTCAGATTTCAAGACGAACGGATCTGAGATACACTTGCTATAAGTAAATATCATTTACACATGCGGCTTTCTTCAAACTGATATGGTATAGACACATCTCTCACTCTCAGTTTGCGAAAATAGCTATTTTTCTTTTCCTAGCACTAAAGCCACCTCCCACATCCCGCACTGGGACGCCCTTGTTTGGCGATGAAAGCAATTCAGCAAATTTTACAGTCAATGGTAGCAACGACTCGAACAGCTCAGTAAATCAGGACACTTTTAAAATAATTCTTTTCTTGTAATCTGAGAATTAACCATCGGCTTTTGAACTCTGGTATTCAAATATTTATGGAAATAGACCAAATCATCGTCAGTCAAATGATTTGCATCTGCTCCACAGTGTTTTGAGACAGGCAAGAAAGAGAGTTGCCCTGCAATGTATCACGGTGGTGTGCAGCTCTTCGTAGATTCCGTAAAATTTCAGTGCTACGTACTTATAGTTATCTTGTGAAGGGTCACAGCAATGTATTTATTTTTTGGTTAAGTATTTTTGTCACCGAACAGCCCACGCTAACAGCCCCATTTGCCTGGTTTTTAAATCGTTCACAGTACGCTGAACCCTCTATTTCAGCATTACTTATGCACCTTGTTTTTCTCTGTAGAATTGGGTTAATGCAGCATGATAGTTCGCTACATTCCAGCTACAATGCAGTTCAGTTTCATAACACAAGATGATATCATATAGGGTTATTGATTTACATTTGGCGAAAACAAAATATTTCAACAAAAGTTACGAAATTTGGTAACGTTCTGCTAACTGCCAGCATACTATGAGTTACTGCACTTTCAGTACATCTGTTCATCATACTGCTGTTGTATTACAACCATAAATTTCCGCAAATTTCACTTACTTCTATGCCACTACATCGTTGGTATTGACTAGATATTAATCACTTCAATATGTAATCGATATATTGGGAAGCTATTTAGCCACGAGCTTCCATACATGGAAAGTGTCTCATCATTCCAGTTATGGTTTCAACAGTCTGTAAAAAAAGTAATGGAGGTCTCTAATGACTGGCAACAGGTTATGTCTTGGACCTAAGGAGGTTTCCAGTTTCTTCATTAGAATGGATCTATTGATTGTGTCGAACGCCTTGGTGAAGTCTACCAAAATTGCATGAAGCTTTCCCCCTCGGTTCACTACGGCCATTTCTTTATTGGTTTGGAGACAGTGTACAGCTTGTGCCACTGATCTCCCACATCTGAAACCAAACTGTGAATTGGGAGTTTCTCATCAAGGATATCTCTAAGGCGCTTGCACAGTAGTGTTGTAAAGATCTTGAATAGAGTGTTCTCTAGAGCAGTGGCCCTGTATGCGTTTGGGTCAGCCGTGTTACATTTTCCCATGTACAGTATTATCACTTTCGAATATTTCCACTAATCTGGTACAATTCCTCGTTTCAGGCACTCATTGAGGAGCACTGTGAGGGGAATCACTAGTACAGGAAACGTAGTTTTCAGGTGCTCGCTATAGATGTTCTCTGGGTCACATGCTTTACTGTTCTTTGTGCTCATAATTCTATGGATTATTTCTTCTTCTGTAAAAAGTACAATGTCCTGCGTAGGGGACCCACGATTTAGCTTTCCGTTTTGCGATGTCTACTGTGTGAGTTGACTTTAGGATGAGTCCTTCTATCCATCATGCTCCTTCATTGACATTCCCTCCTTGCAGCAATGTTATTGCACTGGTGTCGAGACTGCCCAGTGTTGATATGTCTGCCTTCCTCCTTAGCTTGACTGAATTTTTCGACCTCTTTTTTACTGTGTTCTCTACTTTGTAGCAATGTTTCCAGTGGTAGGTGTTTCCTTTCCACTCCCAGGATGATGCGTTGTTCTAGTGGTTTAAGTTTAGAGTTCACAAATATGAGGTCAATTGTGTTTGCACCGTTATGACAGAAGTAAGTGTGGGTTGCTTTATTATTGACAAGTGCAAAGCCTTCCTCTTCCAAGTAGTTCATGACATCTGTCGTTTCCCATGAAGGGGTGTCCACAGGCTAATTCAGGTCTGCTGCAAATATGACTGGGTCATCCTGAGTGGTAGTATCCAAACACAAACTGATTTACTCTATAATATTTACTGCTGTGAGCTCAGGCTGAACGTACACACATATAAGAACACAAATGGTGATCGTTACTACTAGAGAGTGCCTTGATTTGTGGGAGACTGAGAAGGGCGAGAAAATTTTCATGATGAGACATGTGATGCCGCCCTTAGGTCTGTCCTTTAGGCATTGTTCCGCCACAACATTGATCGCGTAATGTATGTTTACTTTGTTACAGTCTTTTGTAAGGAACGTTTCCGTCAGGATCACTATATCACAAGGTCTAAAGAAATTATCTTGAACGCATGCTACTGCTGTGATAAGGCCTTCAATATTCCAGTTTAATGTTTTTAATCTGAGTTTGTTGTGAATGGTATTACAATCTGGGGGCTTCAGGTCTCTTACTCCAAAAACGGTACTGTCTCACCGGCACTCCTATTGGCCACAGTTCTGGCTGTATGGCTTGTTCGCGGCAGTCAAAAGCTACCCCAATTTTGAAGGCCTTTAGGTGGCCCTTTGTTTCCAGCTCATCGAACTCGATTTCTCCCGCTATTTCCAGTCCATTGAGGTGTCTGACGATTTCCTCCTTTGTGGTTTCCTGATGGGACTGGCCCACATAAAGTCAGGTGGTTCACTCTCCTGCTCGAAGCCCTAACCCTGTTGGGTGCATTGTCCCTAACACAAAGGGACGTTCATTGTTTTCTCTCCTGTCTTGATGTCGTTTCCTACGTCTTCCCCTTTTGACTAAAGTGTAGCCCTCGTTTCCTTCTTCTTTTTCTTCCTCGACCTCCGCCAGTGGCAGCGTGACATTCCTATTTGAACCTCCCTCTCTATGATTGGCCACTTCCGCTGGTGAGGGTGTGGCGGTCCTCATTGTATTCCTCTCTCTATGACTGGTAGCTGACAGTTGTGGTGTTGCCAATCTCTGGTTGCATTCCAATCACTCAGGCGCTAACACGACCTATCATTAATGAAGAGAAGACTGTCTCCATGACATTCAGAAGAGGAGGAAAACCCGGCACTTTTAAGTTGGAGAGACACCACTTAAGTCAGTCATCAGTTTTACGTACCTAGGAGTTACCCTTCAGTCACAGGGAACAGTATTCACATGCCACATAAACTACAGAGCCGGCACTGCAACGAGAGCCATAAATGATATAAAGTTGATAGGCAAACTCTCCCTGTAAACAGCCCTATGACTGTTTGAACGTAAAAATTGAACCTGTTGCAATATACGGATTGGAAAACATATGGATTCATCTGAAGAAGACAGACATCGAAAAAATAGAGAAGCTGAAGGCTACTTACTTAAAAAAGGTGCTATGTCTCTCCAAATACACACTCACGTGGCTTGTGTATGAACTGGCCAGGGATCCCTTCTTCATAGGAGAAATGCGGCTGAAGCACTTACTACTAGAGACGAAAGCCTACTAGGTCTTATTGATGGAACCACATGAGAAGAAACGCAAGATATGGAAGCATTTCTATGTGACAGATGCCATGACAAACTGTGAATGGATGCAGGGAGGATACGAACTCCGCCACGTAGTGACAAAACCCTACGTGCATGGATTTCACCACAAACTGTGCAACACCGAGATTTTTCATGAGCCCAGCAGGAACTGCATATGTGCCATGTGCAGTGACCAGTGTGAGTGATATCATGTGTTAATCTGTAGGCTGAGAACAGAATCGCTGGTGAAATTCTGCAGTGACTAAGAATAATAATAGTGAATAGAGAATAATTCCTGTAATTCGCGCACAAAATGGCCAGTTTGTCTGCAATAAATCTATTATTAAAAGCAATGGAGACAGATGGAGAGCTTGTCCGCTTGCAACACAGACTCCTACTCGCAAATGATACCCGTCAGTAACTTACATCTAGAATCTAAAAGTCGATGTGTCTAACAGAGTACACTTACATCTGAACTTTTATATGATTGGTTTTATCCCAAGTAACTACACGTAAGTTTCATATGTAATTAATACTGCCAATTTTTGATACTGGCAATTGGAACTATCTGCCACGTTCATAGCCTTTCCTTCGACTGCCTTTCTAAGTGATATGGGTGAAAATGCTTCAAAATCATCGTAAACTAATAGTCTGGATCGCTATCTAGTTTCATAACTACTAAAAACAAAACAAATTAAAAAAATAGTACGTTTAAAATCAGAAACAATACACATCTCATTGTCAGAAGGCTCAGTTATGTGCATAACGTCTTGTACATTAAGTAAAGCTTCATCAAGAATGTCATCATCATTGTCACAAGGCGTTGTGACCCTGTGAATCAAACTTTAAATCCTGGATGCTTACCAGCTTCTCTTAGAGCTTGCTGATGTATAGACCAGACCTTTATTCTATCTGCCCACCTGCTAATTGTTCTCCCCCTGGTCTCGTGTCCTTGAACTTTCCCTCGATGATTATTTTCTCCATCTGTTTCCAAAACCTGGTCAAAGAACTAGAGAATTTTTGTTTGACACAAGAAGAAAGGTGCCTGGAAATAATGAGTTGCACATAATGGACACTTCTGTCCTCTTTTAGTGAACTGTATGCGCAGTATTCTGCAGCAACACAGTGCATAAATACATTGCTTGTCTTTGGTCTTAAGACTCCAGGTTTCACAATCATGAGGCATATATGGGAAGCAAAATTATTCCCTGCCTGCCATTTGATGAAATGACATCTTGAACTCCCATTATCTATTGAACTGACAAGAATTTGTTTGATGCTTCCTTCTTCCTTATGATTGCTTAGTATAGTCTACTGCCCTAATGCCTCTGAACAGGGGCAATTTTTAATGGTTCTAGGTGAATCTTACACTTTTCATTTACTTTCCAACTGCTCACCTCCTTACTAATCATTGGGGAGAACATAAGTTGCAGTGTGATATTGTCATAATTTTGATACCTGCCACCTCCCAATTTGGCCCTAATGAGTCTCTTCACTATAAAAGCATGTAAAAAAAAACACATACACATGGTCTAAAATAAAGGACCAGTACGGAAAAAATTTGAGAATGTTACGAAATTCTAGGTTGGCTAAGTTTTGCAACTTCTGCTAAGCTTCTGAATGCAAAATTACCAAATGATATTGTCAATTCTAAATGCAAGGGAGACATGGAAACTGGAAATAAGAATGATGTACAAAAATAATCAGTCGCCGAAAGAAAAAGTAGAAGTATAAAGTGGAAAGTAGAATAGAAGCAGTCAAAAACCACAATAAAATAATTTTATACGGATGTGTGGTATCTGTTCTTCGGGATGTATCCTAAAGAGTAGACACCGTGCAGAATCTGCAGTTAAGATACTTATTATGTATACTGATGGTGGAGGGGGGAGAAAGGAGAGGCAACAGGAGGAAATGCAGAAAGGGGCTGCATTGGGAATTTCTGTGGAATTGCAGTGATGCATGAAAATGTGTGTTGGACTGTACATTGAACCCAGGACCTCCTGCTTACTATGCAGTGGCATTAACCACTGCAACAACCAGACACAGTGTTCATCACAAATGCATCAACTATCTTGCTACATTCCCTGGCAAATGCACATTCCCACCCAGCATCATGTATCTGCAGTCCCTGTTCATGTCCTCCAGACTCACTAATTTTCCACAGGAGGTAGGATATTATCCACAATCTTTGCTGAGAATGCACATTTAAGTTTGATCTCCTGTGGGAATCTAAACTTAGTGAGCACAAAGGACACAGACAGGGACTACAGATAGATGGCACTGGGTGGGCTGGGGAGCACAACGAGAAAGTTCCCTCATTTGAAATAAATGCTGTGTCCGGATGGTGCAGTGATTAATGTAAATGCCTAGTAAGCAGGAGATCCCATGTTTGAGTACCAGTCTACCCCACATTTTCGCTCATTGCTGCTGATTCTGCATAAAGTCCTGATGCTGCTGATATCATCAGTTCTTCCCCTATCCTTTCCTTTCACCTTGCTCCACCTTAAATTTACATAACAATAAAATATGCCTTGAGAGGTAAAACATGAACAGAAAAAGACCTGCAAGGAAGAACAGTACTGAGGAGGACAATATAAATTGCTAACTGGCCATCCATATTTAATTTTACATGGCTTTCCTTAAAAACTTCAGACAAATGACAATTGTGTCTCTTCAAAATCACTGCTGATTACCTGTATTACACATGTCCAAATGAACTGTTAGTATTCTTCACTGATGATTTCTCTACCATTCTGTTCTACCTGAGCCTGCTGGCTCATGGAACACAAAACATGTCAGTCAAAAATAAATATCCTGAAGCTACCATCCACATAAATTATTTATTCTCATTTTGCATCTGATATGGTCTTAATAACCAGGTCATCTGCCTACTGGGAGATAGTGTCCCGGGCAATTTCTGTATCTTGTACAGGTTCTTCCAGCTGTAATTTAGTTCCACAACTGTGTATTTGTACCATCCATTAATGTGGTTGTGTCTAAGTTCCACTTGGTTATTAAGAAAATGCTAACACATACATAGAATCTTCCCTATATATGTATTAAATTTACAACTTTAAACTGCTTCCTATCACCATTTATTGCAGTGTAAAAGAACACATCACAATGTCAAAAATCCTCCGTGTCCCACCATCACAGAGCTACACCACTGATCAATTTAACCGTTATTCAGTGATGTCTTAAATGTCCTCACCATTACTAAAATTCTGTGACAAAAGCTACTTTTTTCCATGTATAGTGGAAGAAGTAGTAATCAGTGGTTACCAAATTAAAATTTTAACAGCTGTGGATGTGTTAACACACTTGCCTTTGTACCTGTCCCTGTGTGCTCCGAACATCTTTACACGAGCCACCAGTCCTTCTATGTTGCACTCTGAACGTGTCTACATGTAGACACATTCAGAGTACCAGGTAGAAGGACTGGTGCTGTACATAAACACATTCAGAGCACACAGGGACAGTTACAAAGGCATGTGCATTAACACGTCCATAGCAGTTAAAGGGTTAAGGGTGTACAGAAGATGGCCAACAGCATCTATTCTAACTTATCAAGCTTTATTTCATTTCTTGTGGCATTATGTGAACAAAAATTATTACACAGCAAAACCATACAAGGACTTAATAGGCCATGTGACTTGCTTTCAACTGGCATTCATAACTTTTACAATATTTCACTGTGCACTGTTGAAATGATCATTGTGATTCACTCCCTAAATATGCTTTTCTTGTCCCGAAAATGGTAATTGTAATCTACTATGAAGTGAGCAGTTTTGAAATAATCAGCACTGTTGATTGACTTTTCTCTGTACATTACACAAAAATGTCTGGAGGTTAAAGGGTTTGCCTTTCTTACACTGACAAAATTGACTGTGTAATTTTCACAGTTGTAAGATTTGTGATAGCAGAAGCCATTCCAGATTTTAGTCACACAAGGCACAATACTGTAGTGCATACTGACCCAAACTCCATGTCACAGATATACTCATACGTGTTCATTAACAAAATTGAAGCTACATTTTCAAGGGTATTTGGTATTTCAAGGTTCAGTTATTTGGCAATATCAATTGTATCATTCCTAAATAACAATTTATGATTAATTTATTAATACTAACAAAGAGATAGAGGGGCTGGCCAGTACTTACCTCAGCTCAGTACAGCCGACAGATACACATAAAACAGAACTGAAAATTTACATTCCTAGCTTTCGGAACTTTGTTCCTTCATCAGGGAGGAGAGAGGGGAAAAAAAGGGAAGAAGGGAAAGTGGATTCAGTTACTCACAACCCAGGTTATGAAGCAACAGGGAAAGGTAAACAGGGAGGGTAGCAAGGATGGAGACATGGTTGTTGGACAACCATGCCTCCATCCTTGCTACCCTCCCTGTTTACCTTTCCCTGTTGCTTCATAACCTGGGTTGTGAGTAACTGAATCCACTTTCCCTTCTTCCCTTTTTTTCCCCTCTCTCCTCCCTGATGAAGGAACAAAGTTCCGAAAGCTAGGAATGTAAATTTTCAGTTCTGTTTTATGTGTATCTATCGGCTGTACTGAGCTGAGGTAAGTACTGGCCAGCCCCTCTATCTCTTTGTTAGTATTTGTTTCACATCTATATGAGATTTTCCATTAATCATTTAGATCACCTATATGGTCCACATCCTTCATTGTTTTGTCCCTTTTGTTAGCTATCACTTACGTCTGTCATCTTAACACTTTCTCTTCTTCAGTGTTTTATATATACATAAATAAATATTTTCGTCACCAACTGTGCTAGTTTCATCTTCCTCCTATTATCTTGTTCCGTTTATAGTCCTCTTCTCTTTTTTATTTATTGATTTATTTATTCAACATTCCATAGTTTTAACGTTCGTTATTTGCTGTTTCCCAGCCAACAATCACTGCCAACAATCTCTTCCACACCTACCAGTATCATCCATTTCCGTCGATTTCTTGTTGCTGGCGATATTTTCGTGCCATTGGCTATCTTTCTCTGCCACAAGAAAAATTTTTTGGGACATTTCTGCCCCACCCGCGATCTTTTTTGCGGCACGCGCGATCTTTTTTGCGGCACGCGCGATCGCTTTTGCGGCACGCGCGATCGCTTTTGCGGCACGCGCGATCGCTTTTGCGGCACGCGCGATCTTTTTTCGCCACTCGCTATCTCTGTTTTTGAGCTACGTGTGTTCTTTTTCCCCTGATCTGGACATACTTGCTTGGTCTGGTTAACTTTTTCCGTATTTTTCTTATTTACTGGTCTTCCTTTGGTATTGAACATTACCAACACAATTTCTTTCCTTCTCGTCCTTCCCTCCGTGTTTTACTCCTTCTTATGATTACTATCTCAACTTTAGTTATCTAATTTCCCTATCCACCAGTTACCCACTATGTACCCTAATCCTATACCACATTATTTACATTCATTCCGGAAACATGCATTCACTGTAGCCAAACTGCAATCCCACATACTTTTCCTCCAGTCCTGCTTAACCTTTGGAATTACCCCTAAAGGGCTTACCTTAAAAGTTCCCATCTCTGGGTGCAATTCCTCCTTCCACCAGTCTCTCCTGGACTTCCAGAACCTTCAATCCTTAGCCCTTACCCAACTTGTCCTGAATCTCTACACTACTTCATGTAACCACCACTCCCAACAGCTCCTATCTCTCTTCAAAGTCCTCCACCTCTCAAACCCTTGGACAACCATGCCTCCATCCTTGCTACCCTCCCTGTTTACCTTTCCCTGTTGCTTCATAACCTGGGTTGTGAGTAACTGAATCCACTTTCCCTTCTTCCCTTTTTTTCCCCTCTCTCCTCCCTGATGAAGGAACAAAGTTCCGAAAGCTAGGAATGTAAATTTTCAGTTCTGTTTTATGTGTATCTATCGGCTGTACTGAGCTGAGGTAAGTACTGGCCAGCCCCTCTATCTCTTTGTTAGTATTTGTTTCACATCTATATGAGATTTTTGATTAATTTATTATAGATTCTTGCAACAGAAATGACTTTCTGTATTTCATTCTGTATAATTATATGAAGTGAATTATCAATGAGACAGTTGAAATCATTTATATTTTTTATTTCAGAATGTTTTAAGAAGAGACAGCAATATTATTATTGTGCATCAGCTTCTTCTTGTTGTAACTGTGAAACAGGCGGGTTAGGGCTCCACGTCTGCTAACTGAATGCAACTGTACCACAGGAGACAGCCAAGCTAACAGGTCAGTTCTTCCCAAAAGTTCAGTATTACATTTAGTGTGTTTAATTTCTTATTATAGCTACAGGACACGTAAAGTCTCTGTCTCTGCTGATGCAATAGACATTTCCTGCAGATGGTCTCATCCCCAAATCAATGATAAAAATTGGCAATGACCCAATGTAATGCTGCAATGTTGATGTATTTTACATCTTTGGTATTGTTTAGTAACTGAAGCCAGTACTTTTGTATTCAGTGGTTGTCAGTATTTACAAGTCTAGTTTCCCTCAAACACTGATGTGCACTGTGTCATATTTAATAAAGCACATGCCTTCTTCACATGTGCAAAAGTTTGTTTTCCACTAAATCTCAGCAAACAAAAACACCACTATAAAACACACACAGACACACACACACACACACACACACACACACACACACACATCACTGCAGTATTTTTTTATTTTCATTTATTTTTTTATTTTTTTACGAAAATTTAGTGACTCAATCACAAAGTCCTAATTCTTCACTGCCTCCTCCACTCCTTTTTATTTGCTTGAGAAGATAATTACCTATTAACTGTTCCCATGGCCATATGCAGCTAAACTGAGGGAAGCTAGAGTTTAATGCATCATAGACATCCTTGCTATTATAGCTGCACTCACGAAATGAGTCATATCAAGATCATTGTTGATAATTCCACTCCTGATCCTGTAATGTTGCTATGCTACTTACTAGTTAGTCATTTCTTACAATTAATTACCTGTGTATGTTTAAATTTGTCTTTATTTCATTTAAAGTTCAGTATCGATAATAACGAAGATCAAGAGTCAATCCACAGCAAAGTTGCTGGTCTAAGTCATCTAGGGTGTGTGTACTCTAAGACTGAATGAAAATTATGAAACAAGGTAAACACATAATATATACATGCATATGTTTTCCAATATTATGACCAATCACAATACCTTAAGGTGAAATAACATAGGACTTGATAAGGGTGCAGATGGTTACTGAAAAAGTAAACATTTCAGAAATACTCTGTGAAGTGAGGAGCCTAGTGAGAGAGGGAACTATGTTACTTTGAGAAGAAATGGAAATAAATAGGGTTTTCTAAAACATTGTATTAAGATCTTATTTGTACAATAAAGGGTTAACTTTTTCCTTCTTAACTTTTTCTCACATACATTGTGCAAAAGGAAAAATTTAAAGTTTAATGTAAATAGGAATGATTACAACACTGTATGCCACAACAAATACAACGATTTAAAAAAAGTTAAACACACATACCAAAAAGTGTTATCCTGGTTGATATACTGTTGGCCAACCATAAATCGTGTTATCAGGCTTCCGTTTCACAAAAAAAAAAAAAAAACGATTTCATTAAATGCCAAGAAAAAATAGGGAAATGTATGGAATTAGTGGAACAAGGTCTTTTAACTTCAGGGTTGATCAGGTCTTCTGTGTGAATAGAATATTTCCTCAAGAAGTTTAGTCATATCAGGATAATCAGCCACTGGGTCTATCCTGATTTTGGAGCGATGACCTGGCACTTTTTTGAAGAGTTCCAGTCCATGTCATTCTTCCGTTGTCTATCAAATTTTGGACCACCAATTTTCCTACTATTAACGGTAACATCATTTCCTACAACACAACTTCTAACTATTTTATTGTTCAGCTACTGAAAATCCCTGAAATTTTCTGTTGTCGTTGGAATGACCTTAAATGGGTTTATGATTCTAGCATTTTTCACAACTTCACAGCAATGGTCAGTTGTGTATATACGATCTGTTTTTCAGATATTCTTTTTTATTGTGTCAGAATCTTGGTCAGTGCATAAACAGGTGCATCCAGGAAAAAGGGAAATAATGATGAATGGTGTCATAGAGTCCTTTGAAAATAATAGTACACACCAAACACGGTATTGCATTTTGTTTTTTGTCCAGGGCAAGATCTGAAAAAAATCAACTTTCTTTTATAATGAATATTTGAGGGATCAGTCTGCATTTTTATGATACATGATGCATTTTCTGAAGAACTGCATGAGGCAATATCATCTGGCCACAAGCACATAATACCTGAAATTGAGTTGCATATGTAGAAGCCAAGTTGCATACACACTACCTGCCTTTATGTAGCACAATGCCTCTCTTTGAATTTTATGTCTCAGCAGTGATTATTGGAAATCATTACCGGAACAAGCCTTTGTGTTTTACCTCAACATCGCATATGCTTTGTCAGATCAAAGATGATGTAGCATGGCATCCAAAGAAATATCATTGTTTGGAGTAGCACTGTACTCATCAAAAGTTTTACATGTGTCTGTATGTGGTAACATGAAGCTTATAAAAATTTTGCACTGAAAACTTTATTATATGCTCCCCATTTTACACATAAAACTCATGTTTGTAGGAATTCTCCACCATATAAATGGCGCATTTCACATTTACAATGTACACTGAAGTGGACTATTAAGGTAAGGAATGCGGGGGTTCTCCATAAAATTGATGAGGAAATGAAAATATGGAACACCATGACAAGAAGGAGGTACAGGATGATAGAACTTCATGAAGCCAGCAGGAAATAGCATCCATGGTACTAGAGGGAGCTGTAGAGAGTAAAAACTCTACAAGAAAACAGAGAGTGGGACATCCAGCAAATAACTGAGGATGTAGGTAGCAAATGATACTCTGAGATGAAGAGGTTGGTAAAGGAGAAGAATTCATGGTGGGCCATATTAAACCAGTCAGAAGACTGATGACACAGAAACATACACCTAACCTGTATTGCCTTTCCATGAATAATGGAATCTGTATTTCTGCAACTTTGAAATATAGCCTCAAACAGTATCCAACCTGGTAGGTTTTCTACATCTTATCTATACATGGCATGCGAAGATATGATGTTTTAATTTCATCAGTATTTTCATCCCTAATTAATCTTCATGAACATTAAACACATTCCTGTCCCCTCTAGCTGTTGACGCCTTTTTCTATGATGATGCAAAAATTGCTCAAAATGCTTCTAAAACATACTCTGTGTTATGTTACAGTCACCAATGTTCCCTTGTAAGCAAATGACGGTTTCTTCTGAACACTCCTACGTCATGTTTTTTAGCATAGCTCCAACAGTAGCCCTTATGCTCAGCAAGACCTCTGAGATTTGTATTCCGAATATTTTAGTCCTGCAGCTTGTAAAACTCACAAAATAATGAGGTTTCAGAAACTTCATCTAACATTAAATAGCTGCTCCAGATGAAGTTAGATACATCTGATTTGTTTTTTTCAGTCACATCCAGATCCTTATTGCTTTACTGTCACTTACTTACTGGTTTTATCACTCACATATTCATGTCCACTGCTGTTTTCCCCTTTACATCTGCTGCCATTCATTTATGCAGTTTATGATTGAATTTTTACCACCTTTCCAACATTTTCTGATACTCAGTGATCCACATTTCTCTCACTATTGTAAAACATTGTTACCAGAAGTGCAACAACTTACATACACAGAAGAATGACATAACATGTTCACTACAATGAAGAGACAAAATGCAAATTAAGTTTAAAATTGAAAATGAAGATGGATATAGGGGCAACAATTATATTTTGGGACAATATGTTATTCCCATATAAGTGATAAACCAATCTGTAACAGTTCTATGTTGCTACATCTGCAACTCACACAGCAGACATCATTATGTAGCACAGCCCTTCCTCTCATTCAAAATGATCATAAGGATGCATTCAAGGATTTAGGACAACTGCTGCAGAAAGTGCAGCAGCTATGTCACGTGGTTCTAGTTCAAAGGATAGATGCAAGGTGGCAGCAAATATTGAAAAGAGCCAAAGCCCAGTTTTTCATTTTTGTGGCATAGCTCCCTCTCACACTACACACCACAATTTTTCTTAACTGAAGTCACAACAAACACATCCTGCAATGACAATGTGGAAGAGGTGAATTATCAAGCTTATACTCAGCTAATATTGACAGTGGAGCTCAACTTACCCAGGGTCAGATTCCTGTAATTAACTTTAGGAAGTTTTCACTTTCTTTCAGCCTTTAAATTGTGCAGATATATTGCTGCTCAAAGGAGATTCTCGGAGTTGTAGGAAATTATTAACTAAATGTGGAATGTTAATCATAAGGTTTAGTGATTTATCACTTTGATGTTGATGTACCTTAATTCTGATACTACTTGACCCTTAGAGTACCAGGAAGGTAGGGATGAGGTGTTTCTTAAGGTGGTATACCTTTGATGATTTCTAATTGAGGAATTCTTGGCAGATTGAACAAGAGGCCATTTATGCTAAATCTCAAATAAGAAAAATATGAGCTATATGTAATGTAGAAGTTAAATAGTTTATTGGTCCTTTTAATCTTTTTGTACATCAAGTGGCCGGCCGCGGTGGTCTAGCGGTCCTAGGCGCTCAGTCCGGAACCGCGCGACTGCTACGGTCGCAGGTTCGAATCCTGCCTCGGGCATGGATGTGTGTGATGTCTTTAGGTTAGTTAGGTTTAAGTAGTTCTAAGTTCTAGGGGACTGATGACCACAGATGTTAAGTCCCATAGTACTCAGAGCCATTTGAACCATTTTTTGTACATCAAGTACATTATAGTACTGGACAGGTCCTGGACAGGTCACATTTCTGGAATTTACTATAGACAATAAAAGCAGCCAAAGTTAATCATGTATATTAAATATGACAGTAAGTACAAAAAAAAGTTGCGAACAAGTTTACTTTTGCACAGATAATTTTCATCATAGCAGACAGTAGTTGTCATGCATCTGTTCAGTCCACTCCTGAAGTATCTTTTCTCGTTTTAATGTCACAAGGTAATTTGTTATAGAGCTTGGTTGCTATTTCGTGTGGTCTATCTTCTTTAGTGCTTTATTTTAGTATTGGGCATATACAATGAGCAAGCAGTAAAGGAAACCAAAGAAAAATCTGTAAAGTGAAATTAAGTTGAGGCTGAAGAATTTAAAATCCAGACATTTGCAGACGGAACTCTAATTCTGTCAGAGGAAGAATGACTTTGATGAACAGTTGAATAGCATGAATTGAAAATATGTTACAAGATCCACATTAACAACAGTAAAATAAGGGCACTTAAATGTGTCAGAATTAAATCAAGTGCAACTGAGGGAGCTAGAAAAGGAATTAAAACTAAAAGTAGAAGTAAAGTGTGTTACTTCAGCAACAAATAAATGACATTGGCCAATCCGAGGATATGAAATGCAGAACAGCAAAACCAACATAGGATGTCTGAAAAAAGATACATTTGTTAATGTAGAATAAAAATTTAAATACATGAAATGTACTCACAGATGTGATTACGAACAACCATCAGCTGTATAAGGAATCTCAACAATGAAATCTGTTGTGGACTGGAACCCAAGCAAGGATTTTCTGCATTATGTAAGTGGTAATCTTAACCACTTTGGCTTCCTGTGCAGGACTCATACCCAGATCCAAGCTTCCATATGTCATCAATCTTGTGCTGAAAGCTGTACTCACACACATATTATGTAGTGGTAATACCTTTACAGGGAAGGATATTTTAATTGAAAGTCACTGAATGATATCAGCGGAGAAATACAAAATTGCAATGCATGTGTTGTTAAGAAGAATGATGCAATGGTCCTTTGGACACACATGCATTCATGCATGTGGTTGTTCATATTTCCAACATCAAATAAATTTCACGTATTTCATAACAGCTGAAGTTGCTGCTGTAAGTTTTCCTTGAGACATACTTGCATATCTGAAGGAACATTATATTGTTCTTCATAACAACACAAGCACTATAATATCGTATAAATTTAAATCTTAGGAAATCTTTTCTGAGCATATTTGTCTGGAGTGCAGCCTTGCATAGAAATGAAACTCTAATAATAAGCGGTTCAGACAAGAAGAAAATAACAGCTTTTAAAACGTAAACCTACAGGAGAAAGCTAAAGATTAGAAGGGTAGATCATGTAACTAATGAGAATGTATTGAATCAAATTGAGGTAAAAAGAAACTTATGGCACAACCAGAGTAAAGAAAGAGATATACTGATACGGAACATCTTGATGCATCAAGGGATTGTCAATGTGCTAATTGCAGAAAATGCAGGGAGGGATGGGGTGGAGGGAGGGTGGTCTGTAGCAGGAGTATCCATGCAGATATGTGCACAGGACAGACTACTGGGGATAGGTGCATTAAATCAGTCTTTGTTCTGAAGACCAAAATGACAACATCACAGAATATTATATATTGCCCATTCATCAAAAATTAAATGTTTTGTTCAAATGGATTTTGCAGCCACATGTGCAAATGATAAAATCACACTTCCCCACATGCAGAACTTTCATTGCTGTTTTTTTACTCTATGACAAGTTGTGGTTGTTAAGTTATTTTAAGAGATTAAGTATAACATTTGCAATATCATATAAGTTTTACTGATCAGCCCTCTGGTTCAGGCAAATGAATTACAAAAGTAATATTTGAGCTTCAATGTACAAACAGAGAAATTTTACTGGACAAATAGTGTTTCATGATTTATATCTTATTTAGACAGAGAAACTATGATTCCATTATACGTTTTCATAAAAGATGTCCATGAGGTGGAAAGATTATTTATAAAATGTAGGACACTTGAGATATCTCTGAACACTCTAAATTCACAGTAATACACTGAACAGATAAGTGAATCCAGTAATATTAGGAAAACATTATGAAAGAGGATTTTAGTAAGGCATACAAAGAAAATTGATGAATCAACAGCACAAATAATTTCATCCGAAACAAGTAATTCATTTTAGTCCTAATGGATGTAACAGAATGTGAAATAATTAAAATAAGGAAACAAAGCAATTGGAGCTTTTCTACATCTGGCTAAGGCCTTTGATTCAGTGATCATAGAATAATTTTATCCACATTAGAACCTTATCACATAATAGAAGTGGCAGCAAATGTTTTATTTCGTATCTCAATGACAAAAGACAGTGTGCAAATGTACATTATAAAAATGAAGTAAAGATCCTAATAATAAAACTGGAATACATGACTCCCCCTGGGGAAGCATTCTTGGGCAATGTTTATTTCTTGTACATACTTATGACATAACACAGCCGAAAGATTCAAAGCTAGTGAACTACAAATAGAAATGTTTTATTCCACAACTGAGCATATTTATATGCAATTGGTGTCTTCAGTGTATACATAATAATAACAACAATAATAATCATCGACATGACAAATGTTATGAACTACAATATAATAATCCAGGACAGATGCAATATATATTTGTGCAAATGTAAATAACAACAAGAAGATTCGTAATTGCTCAATTACAAGATAAATGAACTACATAGTTCAGTGAATGACAAATAAATAATCCAACAGATAATTAACAATAAGTACATGAAACAGTAATAAAATAGTTGCATAGTGTGGCATAAGTATAGTTTGCAGTTAATTTATAGTTAATTCTCATAAGCAAAGTGGGTCGTTTGTCACATACTCAAGGAACTCTTGAGCAGAGTAAATTACTTTACTTTTGATCCACCTTGAAAGACTAGTTTTAAATTTATTTACTGGCACTGTGTAGGCATTTTCAGGTAATTTGTTGAAGTAGACAGGACCAAGATGTGTAGCTGTTGTGTCTCTTTGCAAGCCTAGCATATGGCATATTAATGGTATGTCCACTTCTCATGTTATGGTCACGAACTGCTCTCCTTATGTCAAGTCAGATTCTCAGATTCTCTTTAATGAAGACAAGGAAGTTGTAAATATACAGGCCAGGCACTGTCATTGATCTCGACATGATTCACAAGGGCTAAATTACGATATGCACCTTATGGCTTTCTTTTGCCATTTAAACCCTAATTTTGAGCCTACGCAACTGCCCCATTATTGTATTCCATAACTCAGGTGCGAATGGAAAAATGCAAAATACACATACAACAGAAGTTCTTTACTGACACTGCACCTCAGCTGATACAGCAGATATATGGCACGTGCCAATTTGCATTGTATCTTCCCTGTGTGAGTATTTCAGCTGAGCTTTTTATCTATATGAAATCCTAATAATTTTACTGTTTTGTTACCATGACTGGGAGCATTCAGGTTCAATACAACAGCTTCAGTTTTACTATCATTCTTCTGCAGTACATTTGCCTCAAACCAAGTAGTGCCCCTCTCCATTGCCACTGCCATGCTGTGTTGCACATTTTCAAGATTGGTATCACATGTGGTGAGTGTTGTGTCATCAGAATATAGCACTACATACACGATACAGGTGAAACATATATATAAATAATGAAAAGGAATGGTCGAAGGGCAGATCCTTGAGGTACTTCCTTTACAACTGGGAGACATTCTGATGTCAGATTATTTACCTTAACTAACCTTTTTCTAATATCCAAGTATGATTGCATTAGGCATAGAGCATTCTCTCCTACTCCTTAGTGGTATAGTTTTTTTAATGATAATATTGTGGGTGACCATATCAAAAGCTTTCCTGAGGTCAAAGTATGTTGCACAGTTACGAGGGCAGTTCAATAAGTAATGCAACACATTTTTTTTCTCGGCCAATTTTGGTTGAAAAAACCGGAAATTTCTTGTGGAATATTTTCAAACATTCCCGCTTCTTCTCGTATAGTTTCATTTACTTCCGACAGGTGGCAGTGCTGTACGGAGCTGTTAAAATGGCGTCTGTAACGGATGTGCGTTGCAAACAATGGGCAGTGATCGAGTTTCTTTTGGCGGAAAACCAGGGCATCTCAGATATTCATAGGCGCTTGCAAAATGTCTACGGTGATCTGGCAGTGGACAAAAGCACGGTGAGTCGTTGGGCAAAGCGTGTGTCATCATCGCCGCAAGGTCAAGCAAGACTGACTGATCTCCCGCGTGTGGGCCAGCCGTGCACAGCTGTGACTCCTGCAATGGCGGATCGTGCGAACACACTCGTTCGAGATGATCGACGGATCACCATCAAACAACTCAGTGCTCAACTTGACATCTCTGTTGGTAGTCCTGTCACAATTGTTCACCAGTTGGGATATTCAAAGGTTTGTTCCCGCTGGGTCCCTCGTTGTCTAACGGAACACCATAAAGAGCAAAGGAGAACCATCTGTGCGGAATTGCTTGCTCGTCATGTGGCTGAGGGTGACAATTTCTTGTCAAAGATTGTTACAGGCGATGAAACATGGGTTCATCACTTCGAACCTGAAACAAAACGGCAATCAATGGAGTGGCGCCACACCCACTCCCCTACCAAGTTTAAAGCCATACCCTCAGCCGGTAAAGTCATGGTTACAGTCTTCTGGGACGCTGAAGGGGTTATTCTGTTCGATGTCCTTCCCCATGGTCAAACGATCAACTCTGAAGTGTATTGTGCTACTCTTCAGAAATTGAAGAAACGACTTCAGCGTGTTCGTAGGCACATAAATCAGAACGAACTTCTCCTTCTTCATGACAAAGCAAGACCTCACACAAGTCTTCGCACCCAAGAGGAGCTCACAAAACTTCAGCGGACTCTTCTTCCTCATGCACCCTACAGCCCCGATCTCGCACCGTCGGATTTCCATATGTTTGGCCCAATGAAGGACGCAATCCGTGGGAGGCACTACGCGGATGATGAAGAAGTTATTGATGCAGTACGACGTTGGCTCCGACATCGACCAGTGGAATGGTACCATGCAGGCATACAGACCCTCATTTCAAGGTGGCGTAAGGCCGTAGCATTGAATGGAGATTACGCTGAAAAATAGTGTTGTGTAGCTAAAAGATTGGGGAATAACCTGGTGTATTTCAATGCTGAATAAAACAACCCCTGTTTCAGAAAAAAAATGTGTTGCATTACTTATTGAACTGCCCTCGTATCTTTATTTTCAGAACAATTGTATGTTTTTGGTAGCATACTCTCAACTGTTTAGACTGTACAAAGGCTAGATCTGAAATTATACTGTGAGGAAGAGAGTATATCATTATGATCAAAATATTGATTCATCTGCTTATTCATGCAGAATTCTATTAATTTTCATATTATGGGTATAAGTGATATTGGTGAACAGATACCTGGTGATGCTATATCTCCTTATTTATGTACTGGTTTAACTACAGATATTGTTAAACATTCTGGATAATAACCTCCATTTTCAGTTTTGTTGAGTATTTTAGTCAATGGTGTTACAAATTCATTTCTGAAGTACTTAATACTTTAATTTGAGAGACCATAGTAATCCTCTGCTCTAGAATAACTATTAATCCACTTACAATAATATATGGGGCATTCAATGAAACCAGCTCACTAGCATAAAGTAAGGCTAATAACTTTTCTAACTAAAAAATGCAGATTTACACAGTACACATAATCAAAATTAGTCACCAAAACTGTTGGCACATTTATCCCATTGAGACACTCATATGTTACTCTACATAAAACTGCAATACAGCATATTCTCAGCAATGACAGTGCACATGATAAATCACTTACATTAACAACTCATAAAGAATGCAGGAAAAAGATTTTATCACATCAAGCAATATGTCTCTACAAAACAATATATACTCTATACAAAAAATCAGCTCACACAAAGAGATAGGAAAACAACTTTAGAATCACTCTACATAAGAAACTATAAACTAAATGACAGTCATTTTTCACATACTCAGTCAAATGATATGATGAGTCAAGAGAGAAGAGAACCGCACATGAAGAAATATGCCTCCTAAATACAACATTAATAATAATCATCAAACAAATTTCAAATATCTCAACAGGACACAGACACAACAATGCAATGCAGTCATACAACAGATCTCTCTTACACAGTATTTACACAATACAAAATTAAAAACACCAAAAATGAAATTACATGAAGAATCAAGAAAGAAGATTTCCAAACATGAAGAGAGAAGATGAATGTTCACAAGCAATGACTCTTTACAACACAAACAAGCATCCAAACACACTTCACTACACTGACACAAAACATGCAATCGAGGATATGTGACGGTCACTGAGAACTACAAAGACATTAGCTGCATCACAATATTGACACACATTAGGAGATGACACCTACCACTGACTGTTCTCTCAATGAGCGAACATGAATTTATCTAGAGAGTAACTGACATATGCAATTGCATAATGCGATTAATAAAGTAAATAATTGCACAAGATGAAAAGATATTACTAACAAAACATGACTAATATAGCTCACTATATGCTAAGTTCATGGATGGATTAAAGTATCAGACACCTTGGAATTGAAACAGATTAGCATTTATGATGTATGCAATTCTGGTATATATAGTATACAAATGAAAATGGGAAAAATACCTAATAAACCTAAACATCTGCATTCCTATTATGTCCGTATACAAGTGTGACAGAAAACTCTCTTGTGGAGAAAATACATTTAACTAAGTTTCCAGAAACACATGTGCAAACTTTCAATGTCAGAATAAATCCAACTCTAAGTCTCCAGATACATACAGAACCCAATGAACGATATAAAAGTGGCAGAACTATCTATACCACATATCCTCCACACATACTCGTAAATTTCTCTACAGATAACTGTGATATAACACCTATTCAACACTCACACTCCACATATAAAACACTTACAATAACACTACATGAAGAATGCAGAAAGAAGATTTTTTGACATGAAGAAATATGTCTCAACAAAACATTATTTACTCTACACAACAAAACCACTCACACAAACAGATCAGAACACAACCTTACATCACTCTACATATGAAAATCAAAACACAATTACACTCATTTTACACAGTACTCAGACAAATGACATGAAGAATCAAGAGAGAAGAGAACCGCAGATGAAGAAATATGTCTCCAAATTAAGACATTAATACTAATCATCAAACACCCTTCTAATGTCTCAACTGGACAGAGACACAACAACACAGTATTTACACATTACAAAATTATAAACACCAAAAATGAAATTACACGAAAAATCAAGAAAGAAGTTTTCCAAACATCAAGAGAGAACATGTATGTTCACAAGCAATGACTCT
Organism: Schistocerca piceifrons; assembly: GCF_021461385.2. Lineage (NCBI taxonomy): Eukaryota > Metazoa > Arthropoda > Insecta > Orthoptera > Acrididae > Schistocerca > Schistocerca piceifrons. The sequence continues at coordinate 85,155,218 of NC_060138.1, forward strand.
TTACAACACAAACAAGCATCCAAACACACTTCACTACACTGACACAAAACATGCAATGGAGGATATGTGACGGTCACTGAGAAATACAAAGCCATTAGCTGCATTGTAAAATTGATACATATTAGACGATGACAACTACCACTGACTGTTCTCTCATTGGGCGAACATGAACTTATCTAAAGAGTATCTGACCTATGCAGTTGCATACTGCAATTAATAAAGTAAATAACTTAACCAGATGATAAGATATTACTAATAAAACATTCCTTGTATAGCTCACTATAGTCCAACTTCATGGATGGATTTAAGTATCGGACACCTCGGCATTGAAATGGATTAGCATTTATCATGTTTACAATTCTGGCATATATTAGTATGCAAATGAAAATGGGAAAAATACCTAATAAACCTAACAATATGAATTCCTATTATGTCAGTATACAAGTGTGACAGAAAACTCTCTATGTAGAGAGAATACATTGTTACTATGTCTCCAGAAACAAATGTGCATGCTGTTAATTATCGAGACAGTTCAATGATGGAATAAATCCAAGTCTGTGTCTCCAGGGACATATAGAATTCTATGTATGAGTTAAAAATGGCAGAACCATCTATACCACATATCCTCCAAACATACTTTTATATTTCTCTACAGATAACTGTAATACAACACCTTTTCAACACTCACACACCACATATCAAACCACTTACATTAACACTACATGAAGAATGCAGAAAGGAGATTTTTGTCTCATGAAGAAATATGTCACTATAAAACACAATACACCCTATACAACAATTCCACTCACACAAACAGATCAGAACACAACTTTACATCACTCTAAATATGAAACTGTAAACCCAATTACACTCAGTTTACACACTACTCAGACAAATGACATGAAGAATCAAGAGAGAAGAGAACCACACAAGAAGAAATATGCCTCCAAAACACAACATTAATACTAATCATCAAACACACTTCAAATTTCTCGACTGGACAGAGACACAACAACACAGTATTTACACATTACAAAATTAAAAACACCAAAAATGAAATTACACGAAGAATCAAGAAAGAAGATTTCCAAACATGAAGAGAGCAGCTGAATGTTCACAAGCAATTACTCTTTACAACACAAACAAGCATCCAAACACACTTCACTACACTGACAGAAAACATGCAAAGGAGGATATGTGACGGTCACTGAGACCTACAAAGCCATTAGCTTCATTGTAAAATTGATACCTATTAGAAGATGACAACTACCACGGACTGTTCTCTCATTGAGCGAACATGAATTTATCTAGAGAGTAACTGAGATATGCAATTGCATACTGCGATTAATAATGTAAATATCTGAACCAGATGAAAAGATATTACTAGTAAAACATGCCTAGTGTAGCTCACTATAGTCTAAGTTCATGGATGGATTTTAGTGTCGGACACCTCGGTATTGAAACGGATTAGCATTTATGATGTTTACAATTGTGGCATATATTAGTATACAAATGAAATCGGGAAAAAAACCTAATAAACCTACACATTTGAATTCCTTATATGTCGGTATGCAAGTGTGACAGAAAACTCTCTATGTGGAAAAAATACATTGTTACCATGTTTCCAGAAACAAATGTGCATGCTGTTAATTATCGAGACAGTTCAATGACAGAATAAATTCAACTCTATATCTCCAGATACATATAGAACTCTATGTATGATGTAAAAATGTCAGAACGTCTATACCACATTTCCTCCTTACATACTCGTATATTTCTCTACAGATAACTGCAATATAACACCTATTCAGCACTCACCCTCCACATATCAAACCACTTACATTAACACTACATGAAGAATGCAGTAAGATGATTTTTTCTCATTAAGAACTACATCTCTACAAAACACTATATATTCTAAACAACAAACCCACTCACACATACGGATCAGAACACAACTTTTCATCACTTGACATATGAAATTATAAACCCAATTACATTCATTTTACACACGACTCAGACAAATGACATGAAGAATCAAGATAGAAGGGCACCGCAAATGAAGAAATATGTCTCCGAAATACAACATTAATACTATTCAAAAACACACTTCAAATATCTCAACTCGACACAGACACAACAATACAATACATTCATACTACAGAACTCTCTTACACAGTATTTACACAATACAAAATTAAAAACACCAAAAATGAAATTACACAATGAATCAAGAAAGAAGATTTCAAAACACGAAGAGGGAAGTGGATGTTCACAAACAAAGGCTCTATACAACAGAAACATGCTTCCAACCACACTTGAGTACACTGACAAAACACATGCATTGGAGGATATGGGACGATTACTTTTTAATTATTAGTATTTACTTTGCTTTTAAAATTGTTTCCGACATTGACAGGGTCTAAGATTCAACATTACATCCAGTCTTATAGTTTCATCTTTGTGTACTTAGCAATGTATCTGGTGCTGTACAACCTCTGTTTAATTTAATTAGTCATTTTTATATCAAATTCTTTTGTCTACCGTCCGCTGGTTTTTGTTCGGTTCTGTTCCTTCTCTGATTAGTTATTGACGCATTGTCATGACTCTCTGTATGAGTCTGTGTTAAAATGTTCCTTAAGTCCTTATAGTCAAGATTAACTTTACAATGTATTTCATTTCTAAATTTCTACCCACCATGTCACTTTATTATTAATATTTGATCATTTACATTTTTCAGAATATCATGCTTGGAAAAGAGGTACTGACGACCCATTGTTAGTGGACATATTATGGCGCTTCTCGTGTTCAGTTATTAATTCCAAACCACGTATATCACTCCATGTCCCTGATATCGGTGCGCTGATCATTTCACTTGCATCTTGCTGCAGTTTCCACGCGAGTGATGCAAAAAATGATTCGCCCCACTGTCCACTAATAGTGACGTCGTTGTGCGACCTACACCAGTCAGACACAAGCCTAGCTTCATTGAAATCATTGATGATGGTGCATGTTTTTCATTTTAATTTATAATAGCTGCTTCACACCAAACTCGGCGCGGAGCGTTGCAGTTTCATCACTCTGTGCCGTCTGTATTGCAACCGAGGGAACGCGCATGACCGCTATCTAATGTCATTTCCCTCCTTCTTCATTAATTTTAAGTGTTAATTTTAATTCTTGATTCCCCTTTGAGGCTAGTAACTGTGTCATTCTGCCACCCACCAGTGGGCCAGACATCATTACTGTTGTATTTATATATTTTTTGTTCTATATTTCATGGTCTATCTTACAACGGCCAACCTGTTACGCAGAACTGTTGGATCTGAAAGTAACGGGGCAATGATGGTAAATTGCTCGAATGGCCAGTGAAAGAGGAAATATTGTACAATCCTGGACTTACGAAAGTACGACGCTGTGCTTCACACCTGTAAAAAGGTAAGTGGTATCATCATTCTCACTCTGTTTTACATGTTTGGCAACTTTAAACGTGTGTTGTTCAGTAACTCATATTTTGGCATTATTTCTGTTAACTACATCATTGGTGTTAACTTGCATTTTAATGTTGGCTTCCGTTGTTAAAAGTTTGTCAAACATGTCTGTCATTGTGCTGTTCTATCACAAGATGGTACACTCATCTTTCTAATGTTTTGCTTAGCCCTTCATGCTGCCATCTTGTCCTTGCTTAATAATTATATTGCACCTGCACATAGTGTTAAAACCTCAGTACATTGTCCAGCTTCATTTTATTATCATTCAAAGTCAATGTTACCATATTTTACTGTTACTATTAGTCAATGCCGAAATACGAAAAATTTTCCACTATGAATACCAGTGACGAGACACACAGACAATCGCATCTGGATGACAGTACTGCTGCTGATGTGATAATGGCGGGAATGTGTTCCGAAATTGATGTTTTTGAAACTGGAAGTGCAAATGCTCCAAATTTATTGGAATCTGAAGACATGCAATTGGAACAAGTGAAGTAACTGCACAAGTGACACAGTCGATTGCATTGTTTGGAGATTCTTACTAAGTTTAACAGATACGTTCAATACCATCTCTTCCAACACGTCAAAAAAGCTGGAAGAGAAATTCAATGAACAATGCATTGAGTTACAAGAAAGCTTTAATGGACAATGTACTGATTTACAAGTGATGCACTGTGTCTGATGCAAAATTTGAAAATTTGACTAAAAATATCCGAGAAAGCTTTAATGAACAGAGTACAGAGTCTAATGCAAAATTTGCAGATCTGACTAAAAATATTCAAGAAAGTTTTAGTGAGCAAAGCACTGCATTAGATGCTAAATTTCAAGGCTTATCTAAAAACATTCATGGGAAATTTGATGATACAGTAGTCACTGATCTGAACAATCAACTGGATGCAAACCTAGTGCTAATCCGAACTGAAATCTTGAGCGTAACTGAAGCATAACGTGAGATCCCGGATCAAGTTAAGCAGTTGTCTGACAATGTGAAGGACTTAAAAGATACGCAGACGACCGTGCAAGTGAAAATGTCAAATTTAACAGACCAGTTCGCGGAACTTTCACTTGAGCAAGAGTGCAAATTGCAGCAAAACCTCGACGCTCAAGGTGAAACACTAAATAGGGAATTTGGTGAATGGGTAACAGAATGCAATAAAGGCATAATTCAAAAAACTGAGACAGAAATACGCTCTGCAGTACAAGCTCTTGGTGCAGAGGTACTGTCTGAACCAGGAACATCTGACAAATCATTGCAGCATCAACTTGGCCACATTTAAAATATTTTAAATGGGTTGCCTGGGTGGTAGCAACAAGTAAATAATTTAAAAAATGAGATTTGTCAGATGCAAGAGTCGCCACGTGTGCCAGATTCACTTCCACCATTTCTGCAAAATAATCCGGCGGGGACAACACAGAATAATATGTCACCGCAACATACTGGACATTACAGTCCGTATGGTAATTCTCCACTTGAATCTGTGGGGCCAGCAAATGTTTTAACTACAGTGTTGCTAGAAGAAGGGCTGTTGAAACACCATCAGTTTCAGATTTTTATACCGGAGAAGAAATTCCCACACCCCATAGTTTTTATCAGAGGTTTCTCGGGGGTGCTGCCTATGTCACGGAATGACAGGCAGGAAATACAATTCACTGCAGCGTGCATGCAAAGAGAATCCACACTGTGGGCTACTACCATTGCTGAACACTGTAAAACGAATGAACAGTTCGAGCAGGTGTTTTTGGCCAAGTACTGGTCACCACATGTGCAAGCCAAAATGAGACACGAGGTATTTAATCCCAAAAAGTACCACCCTAAACAGGGAACGCTTTGAAAGTACTTCGAGCAGTATATTAACAAAACTAGGTACTGGGACAACCCCGTCATGTTGAAAGATGTGATCAAGACATTAAAAGGTAAATTACCGGTGGATATCTGTGAAAAATTACTTCATGCCCCAGAAGATGACATAGAACGATTTTTATTGGTTGTACATGCGCTTGTTTTAATCCATGATGACGCATGCCACACAAATGGCAATAGTGGTGCACTAGCAGTGCAGTCTTGCAACCATAAGAACAATGGTTGGAATGGCACTGCTAATAATGATGCGGCCCCGCTCAAGCAAGATGCGCAGCAAATTACAAACGAGAATCAATAGCCGCGTAACAGTAGCGGATTTCAAAGTTGAGATAAAAATAATACATTTAACCCCGTTTATCATAATGGTTGCAACAGATCAAATGCAGAACAGTGGTTGTCCAGACAGAGCACAGGTAACTGGTGGCCGAAAACTCCCCGCAATATAATAATCTACCCAACACCAACATGGACTGGAATCAAACTGCTTCCGAACCAAGACCACCAGCCAGATGGTCACAAAATCCCAGAAATGATACAGTGCAAATAGTGGAGTGTGTAGATGAGCACCCTATGCAAACTTCGTATGCGTCAAACTGACTGTGGTCTCATCGCACCCCCTCATCATGACCGCAGGATTTAATGGGGGCAACGGTACTGTTCATGTAGCGAACATGCTTCGTTACAATGACAATGTAGATATATGAGCAGAACTATCAGGTGATCGAATACCTTGCAGAGATACTTGGGTAGATCAGGTGCAAGCAGTTGTAAATGGGATGGTTGACGGTATTCTGGTTACCATTATAATCGACACTGGTGCGAGTATGAGTGTGATAGCTACTCATTTTCTGAAAAGAATCCAGGAAAACACAAAGTACTGACAAGTCCCGTACAGAATTGTGTTACGTCAGGAGCTACTGGCGCATGTACACAAAGGGTAGAAAAGCAGGTACTGGTCTTAATTGAATTCGAGAGCAGAGCCATGGAGTGCACGTTCTTACTAGTGATGGTATTGATGGTACCGTGCTTGTTAGGGATGAAGTTCCTAAGATGGAGGAATGCGTGTATCAATATCCAACACAGAACCTGCACCCTGACTATTAGTGAGAGGGAGATAAAGTTAAATTTAATTCATACAAAGGCACATCAAGTCAGTTTTCATACACACCTGTCTATCCGAGTAGTGAGTGTAAATCTACTGGTGCAGACAGTCACTTACCCCACAACCAATCAGATCTGGTGTTGGCATATTCAGATGATTATCTACTCGACGTAAGCAAAATACATGCTAAGGCATGAGAATCTGAGTGTTTTAGCGAACAACAAAGAATGATCTTATCCATCTCTTAACCAAGTATGTACATGTCTTTTCTAAAAAGCCCGGTATTATCAAAGGATACATTTACCACATGAATGGTGTTCCCCATGATACTTATTGCAACAAGACCTATGCAATCCCAAGGGCCTGCAGGGATGCCATTAAGCAAGAATTACGAAAGATGCTCGAGTGGAATATAGTTTAAACTTCATTCTCTCCTTACTGCAGTCCACTATTAGCCATTGTTAAACCAGGTGGTGATCTGCACGTGGTCCTTGATGCGCACAACATAAACAAAATTATTGTACTGGTATGTACACATCTGGAAGCTCTGGAAGAGAAATTGCAAAAATATTCAGGTGTGAATTTTCTAACCACACTGGATCTTGGGTCATCGTATTGGCAGACCCAGCTGTCGGAAGTTTCAAACAAATATACTATCTTTGTATCCGTTGGATGGTCATACCAGTTCAATGAGCTACCGTTCAGGTTAAACCTCAGCTCTGGCGTATTTATTATGGCCCTTGCCACTGTTCTCAGTCCAGGGTTGTTGGATAAGTATGTTGATTTATTAATCGCCACAGCTTCTTGGAATGAACACCTAGAATTGTTAAAATAAGTATTACAATGATTTTTGGACTCAGGTGTTACTGCAAACCTGGAGAAATTGAAATTTGGCAAGCAGCAAATCAAGTTTTTAGGCCACATAATATCTCTGTCAGGTATTGTTACTGACCCGGACAAGATACAGGCAATAGCTAAGTGTCCGACACCCATGACGAGGAAACAATTAAAAGCTTTCCTTGGCATGACATCTTTCTTTAGATAATTTGTGACAAACCAGCTGTTGAACAGTCCAGAATTACAAGCTTTGTTAAAGAAAAATGCTCCCTTGTCCTGGACTACACAGTGCCAGGAAGCGTTTAAAAGAATTAAAGATGCATTGGTTCGTGCCGGAATTCTGGAACATCCCGACGTGCAAGAAGATTTTTGCATTGCCCCAGATGCATCCTATTTGGGTTTGGGCTCTTGTTTACTTTAAATGGTTGTGGTTGATGGCCAAATGCAAGTTTGAGTTATTAGCTTCACCAGCAGAGTATTAACCGAGTGTGAAAGATCCAACTCAGCTACGGAGTTGGAAGCTCTCTGTGATGTATGGTCTTTGAAGAAGTTTAATTAATTTATTTGCTGTCGGTACATTAAAGTGTACTGCAACCATAAGGCACTTAGCTTTCTTCTGACCTGTCGGCTTCTACACCAGAGGTTGATGCAGTGGGTCCTATTTTTGCAAGAATATGATTTTGAAATTATCTATATAAAGGGCAGCAAAAATATTATCGCTGACACCTTATCCATGTTGCTGTGTGGTCTTCCTGAGTTCAGTGAACTTGTCGAGCAGGCCACCGATTACGAAGTGCTACTGATGAAAGATCCTGTCCATCACGGGTACTATTTAGAAATGTATAAGAACATGAAAACTGTGCAAGACATAGATCCAAAGTGGGCAAAAGTTAAGGGTTTGTTGGCGGAGCAGCCTACTCACAAACTAAGTCAATTCTACACGGTGCACAATTACGTGTTATTCCATAGGAATTATTCAGATACAGAATTGTGGTGTGTGTGCATACCCCATGTGTACCAGGATCACCTAATCTGGTATACACACATGTCTTGGGGGGCACTGTGGAATAGAAAAATGTAAGCAGAAGATTGCCATTTACTGTTACCTGCCAAACATGCACAGTCGCGTGCATCATTTGTTATGAACATGCGTTGTATGTAAGAGAACCAAACCTATGTGCATACCAAATAAGATTCAGCTGCATCGCATCCTGACATCAAAACCTGGAGAGATTGCTTCAATTGACTTCGCTGGACCATACCCTCATGGAAGGGGAAGTGTCGATTACCTGGTGGCTATAAATGATATGTTTTCCAAACACATACGTTTGTATGTAACAAAATCAGCTCATGCCACACACGTTGTTAAGAGACTGAAGGAAGATTATTTCCCTTGTTTTGGTAAGTCGAGTGTGATTTTGTCTGATAATGCATCTAATTTCACTGAGAGAGTTTGGTGTTCATTTCTGCGAGAGCAGAACATCAAACAGATTTTAATTTCTCTATTCCACCCAGAAAGTAATTGCAAAGAAAGAATATTCAAAGAATTCAACTGTTTTATCCGGACTTACACTTCATTTAGTCACCCTCTTTAAAGAAATCATGAACGACCTTCCACATCTGTCCACAGGGCACACACCCAATGAAAAAATGTTAAATAAAACAGAAGAATGAGTGGGTAGCTGCCCTTCCACTTGCCCCGAGATGCAACATCTCATGGGAAAAGAAGACTAGACAGGTGCTCGTGTCATTAAATACTAGCGCTGGGAGATGGAAATGAGTATACGACAAAAGGTTAGGATGAGTACAATCATTTAGCCTAGGTGAAATGGTGTTACTTTGGTCCCACTCTAAACCATCCTAAAAGAGAGATATACTGGCCTGTTCAGGATAATTAAAATTCCACATGACGGGTGTTACTTGTTACATTACCAAAACCATGTAAAGTGAAAGGGCTTTACCAAAATCGGGACCTCAGAAAATTTATAAGATAGGATCTTGGTTTGTTCTTACAAAGAGAGAGAGATAAAGGTGTACTTAATTTGTCTATGATGGATTATCTTATTATGTTCCTAGAATAAGTATTTCTATGTAAACCTGTATGTAAACATTTGGCATAGTGTAATTATTGGAAGAAAAAGCTTGCTGCTCTAAATACTAAGAGATAATGAGTCTCAAAGAGAGCCATAAGCTGTGTACCAGCAAATGGTTTGAGATTTCATAATAATTTATACTATGTTGTCTTGTTTATTCATGTACTGAGGACTGTGTTTGCTACACACAAGCTAGTGCCTTCTGCACTACAAACTTTTGTTTCGTAAGCAAAAGCTTACTAAATATTTTCTATTTTGTCATTTTTTATAGCAATGTTCATTTGTTATTATTGTAAATAGTAATGTAGCATTTAGTCAAAGGGAATCCTATCCTTGCACGAACTGTGTTACCAGTTAATGAAAAGGATACAATGATTACCTGAAGGAGAATGATATCTGTGCTTTGTGTACAATGCATATTGACAATCTTGCAAAGTTTATAAATAAGCTACAAACCGTAGCAAACATGGACTTAGCATTTATTGCTGTTCTCTGATGATTCATGAGATTTTGGTCTTAAGTTTCACCTGTATACAGCTATTTTCAAGAACTATGAGCTGAACTCTGCTATGAGAAAGTAATTCTTAGATACCTAAATAGTACGCAAATCTTAAATGCAATGATTTCTGTGTTTGCTCAAGTGGATTATGATTATGTGTGGTTTTTAAGTGTATTTGTATCTATACTTTGTGTATCAGTCGCAGTCGCAAGCCTTGCTGTTTTTGCTGGCTTTGGTCATTTTGTTTTGACTTTCTGTCATGTACGGGTTCAGGAGGCATAATGTACTGACCTTTATTTCTGTTCGCATATTTATTAGACCATGGACCATTTGTTAGTGCGCGACTGAACGACTGATTCCAGATTTGGAAAATACAACCGATTTTATGTCCCTTTTTGTGGCTAAGAATATACCAAGTTGGAAAAATGACCATTTGTATCTGACTAAAGTCTACTTTTATGTAGCTGAAATCTAAGACAACACTGTTGTCATGAACTAGAGACTGAAGTGCAAATGTTGTGCACAGTTCCAATGCACAAAAGTTCCGAGGACAGTTGTGTGACAAATAAGTAATGCAAAGACACTCTGTGGTGTGAGCACAACTAGCAAACCCTTCGACAAAGCAAACTTTCTCACCGTCATGTGGGACATATAAACACAGAACATTATAAAGTGAATAACTTGGTGGTGTTTACTCACCTCTATCTGGCTTTGTTCAGATGGTATACTGCTGCGATGTGAATGCTCTGGACACTGTAATCCTGTGATGCTGCAGGTAGTCCACAGTTCACAAATCACTTATCACTGAATCAGAAACACAAGTGAGAAATTAATTAGTGTGAGAATTCAAAAGTCACCTGCCCACATGCGGTAGCCAATGGACACGATCGCCACTATAAACTGATTCTTGCCATGGTGTGTACATTATTGAACCTCAGAACACTGCTGCAGCAGTTTTGAAAAAAGGTACTGTTAAGCCATAGAAGGACGCTCTAACGATACTGCTCTGTAGAGCAACGTGATGTATGTGTATAGAGTTAAATGTTTGAACAGCATCGTATACAGAGACGGTAGACAGAGCATCATATCAACCTACGAGCAGTGTAAATAAAATGAGTTCATAGATCAACAGTTCATGACCAAAAAGTTAATAAAACCTGAAACCACACCATAATCTTAGTTCACAACATATAGTTGGCAGCATTGCATAGCTATGTGTCTATTAAGCATTGATCCATGTATAAATTTTGTTCCATGATCCCGTGGAGTACTGGGCAACAGTTGGCAGCAAATTGGAACTCAGCAGTGTGCACCTGCGCATTAACGCTGAAGATTAAGCCGTCTGATGTCATGCCTGCTGCTTCCATGGTGGGGGGCGGCCTGCTGTCATTGACCGGAGCCATCAGCTGATCACATCCCACCAGCGCAGATATTATGCAAGTGCACTCAACCGTAGCTGCGCGGAGCCAAACAAACACCAAGTCTACATTGAGGTTGTATAATTTAACATTTCCATAATGCAACTCTACCAGATGGCCACAAGTCTACTTTGAGTTTGTATCCACTAATTTTCTCTGAAAATACTGAGGCCATCCAGCACAAGAAGACTTCAAGTCTACTTTGGTTTATATAAATTCCTTATATGTTGGACATTTTCAGCAACTACCAATACAAGAAGACTTCAAGTCTACTTTGGTTTATATAAATTCCTTACACTTTTGACGTTTCTTCGACTATCATTGCAAGAAGACATCAAGTCTTACATTGTTTTATGTAAATTCAATAACTTTTGCACATTTCAGCAAAACCACCAACACCAGGAAGACGTCGAGTCTACATTGAGGTTATATACATTCAATCTTTCTTTGAACTTAAAAAGTTGACAAATTGTCAAGACCTTCAGTCTGTTTTGACTTAAACTATTTTATTGTCTGATGAATTCTGTTTTATGAAGCATCTCCAGCTAAATTATTGCACTATGGACAATTCGTAGTAAAGCTACTTTGTGTGAATCATTGCCTGTCTATGGAATTTGACCTTTTAAGAAACAATTCTCATTTTTTTAACTCTGTTCTATGTCAAAATGCTAGTATGGTTGTGTCATGAGTAAATATGTGAATAACCTGTATTCATTGATTTTTTACTCCTTAAAATATTTCATGTATTGCACAATTTATCTGAATACTTAGGTTGTCAATCCATTGCTGATTCACATGCAAATGCCTTGTACCATGGCTTGACCCTAATGTTAGTAGAAGACTTGAAGGTATTCGGTGGTTTGTATGCCTTCAAGCATTCGAGTGAGCCATTGTAGTATTAATTTTTAATTAGTTACTTATTTTGCTTTTAAAATTATTTCCGACATTTACAGAGACCGAGATTCCATATTACATCCTGCCTTATAATTTCATCTGTGTGTACTTATATGATGTGAAAATAATGCACTGATACCAAGTTGCCAGAAACAAATGTGAATCCTGCTAACTACTGACACAGTCCAATGACAGACTAAATCCACCTCTATATGTACAGACACATAAAGAGCTCTATGTACTGTGTAAAAATGGCTGAATAATCTATACCACATATCCTCCATACACACTTGTACATTTCTCTACAGATAGCTGCAATGCCACACCTTTTCAACAGTCACAGTGCACATATTAAACCACTTACATTAACATTACATGAAGAATGCAGAAAGACTATTTTGTCTTATGAAGAAATATGTATCTGCAATACACCATATACTGTATACAGCTAACACACTCACACAAGCAAATGAGGATACGGCTTCAGACTCACTCTACAACTGAAACTATAAACTCAATGACAGTCATTTGACACACTACTCAGTCAAATGACGTGAAGAATCAAGATAGAAGAGAACCATACATGAAGAAATATGTCTCCAAAAAACAATGTAAATACTATTCAACAAACACATTTCAAATATCTCAACTGGTCACAGACACAACAACACAATGGATTGATATGACAGAACTCTTTTACACAGTATTTACACTAAAAACGCCAGTAAATAAAATTACATGACGAATCATGAAAGAAGATTCCAAACAAGAAGAGAGAAGGTGAACTTTCACAAATGAAAACTCTATACAAAACAAGCAAACTTCCAAGTACACTGGCATAACACATGCAACGGAGGATATGGGACAGTCACTGAGACCTACAATGCCATCAGCTACATCTTAAAATTGATACATATTAGGTGAGGACACCAACCACTGAGTGTTTTCTAAATGAACGAACATGAGTGCATCTTGACTGTAATTGATACATGCAACTGTCTACTGTGACGAATAAAGTAAGTAACTGGAATAGATGAAAAGTCATTATTAATAAAACATGACTAATACAGCTCACTACATGCTAAGTTCATGGATGTATTAAAGTATTGTACACAGAGGCATTGAAATGGAATCAATGTATATCATATACAATTCTGACATATTAGTTTAAGAATGAAAATGGGGAAAAAGGGCTAATAAACCTAAAACCGTGAATTCTAATTATGTCACTATACAAGTGCACCAGAAAATGCCCCTTGTGGAAAATATATATTGAATCCATCTTGTCAGAATCAAATGTGCATCCTGCTAACTACTGAGAAAGTCCAATAACTGAGAAAATACAATATATATCTGCAGATACATAAAGAACTCTATGTACTGTGTACAAATAGCTGAATAATCTACTCCAAATATACTACATACATACTCGTATATCTCTCTACAGATAACTGCAATACAACAACTTTTCAACAGTGGCAGAGTACATGTTAAACCACTTACATTAACACTATATGAAGAATACAGAAAGAAGATTTTGTCTCATGAAGAAATATGTCTCTACAAAACAATATATTCAGTATACAACAATCCCACTCACACAAACAAATCGGGGCACAGCATTAGAATCACTCTACAACTGAAGCTATAAACTCAATGACAGTCATTTTAAACAGCGTTCTCAGTCAAATGACATGATGGATCAAGAGAGAAGAGAAACGTTCACGAAGAAATATGTCACTGAAATACAACATCAATACTCTTTGACCACAGACCCAACAACACAATGGATTTATATGACAGAACTCTCTTACACATCATTTACACAATACAAAACTAAAAACACAAGTAAATGTTATTACATGAACAATGAAGAAACTAGATTTACAAATACGAACATGGATAATGAACTTTCACAAACAAACACTCTATACAACACAAACATGCTTCCAACTGCACTTGAGTACACTGTCATAACACATGCAATGGAGGATATGCGACAGTCACTTAGACCTACAAAGCCATTAGCTACATGTTGAAATTAATACACATATGGTGATGACACCTACCACTGAGTGTTCTCCAAATGAATGAACATGAGTACAACTCCATAATAATTGACACATGTAATACCATACTGATACGAATAAAGTAAGGAACTGAAATGTATGTAGATTTATTAGTAACAATACATCACTAATATAGGTCACTACATGATAAGTTCATCGACGGATTAATGTATCGGACACCGTGATATCAAAATGGAATTAATATAAATGATACATAATTCTGGCATATATTACTGTATGAATGAAAATGGGAAATAGAGCTAATAAAGCTAAAATTATAATTATAAATTACAGACTGCAGCAAGTGTGTGGAGTGCATCCATCTGGGAATGGAAGGTAACCTGAGGAAGAAACGAGAACTCTAATTATATAACTATGCAAGTGCACCTGAAAATCTCTTTAAGGAAATAATATATTGAATCCATGTTGTCTGAAACAGATGCGCATGCTGTTAACTACTGAGAAAATCCACTGACAGAGAGAATGTAACTGTACTTCTCCAGGTACATTAAGAACACTACGTACTGTGTAAAAATGGCTGAATAATCTACATCACACCGATAACTACAATACATTTCACCAGTGCCAGTGCACATGTCAAAAAACTTACGTTAACATTACATGAAGAGTGAAGGAAGAAGATTTTTGCTCATGAAGAAAGATGTCCCTACAAAACAATTTATAACCTATGCAACAAACACACTCACATACGCAAATCAGGACACAGCTTTAGAATCACTCTACAACTGAACACTGTAAACTCGATGACAGTTATTTTACACACTACTCAGTCAAATGACATGAAGAACAAAAAAGAAGAGAACCATACATGAAGAAATATGTCACTGAAATATAACATCAGTACTATTCACCAAACACATTTCAAATATCTCAACTGCACACATACAGAAGAACACAAGGGATTCGTATGACAGACTTTTCTTACACAATTTTTACACAATACAAAATTAAAAATACCAGTACCTGAAATTACATGAAGAATCAAGAAAGAAGATTTCTGAAAATGAAGACAGAAGAAGAACTTTCACAAACAACAACTCTAGTACTACAGAAACACACCCTCAACTACACTCGAGTACACTGACATAATAACATGTGATTGAGGATATGGAACTGTCACTGAGACCTACAAAGCCAATACCTACATGTTAAAATTGATACATATTTGATGATGACACCTACCACTAATGAGTGCTTTCCAAATGAAAAAACATGAGTATGGCCCCAGAGCAAAGGATACTGGGAGTAGCATACTGTAACGAACACAGTAAATAACAGAAATGTATGTTAACTTGCTATAATCAGTTCATGATTTACATAACTCACTGAATGCTATGTTCATGGATCATGCACTGAGATAACAAAACAGAATTCATGCAAGTGATACATATTTCTTGCATATATTACTTTCTTAATGTCATAGTAAATAGAATGACTAATGTTGCTTGAAATGTGAATTCTAATTGTGACACTAAAGAGTGCACTTAAATTACTGTTTATGGATGTAATATGTTGAAAATATGCAATCTGAAACATATGTACATGCCATTAACTGCTGAAAAAGTGCTATGCCAGAGAAAATACAACTGCATATCTCCATAATCATAAAGAAGTCTATGTACTGTTGAATTTTTGCTGAGTTGCCTATACCACATATCCTCCATTCAAACACATACATCTCTCTACTGATAACTACAATACGATACTTTTTCAACTATGAGAGAGCACATGTTAACCTGGCTACCACAATATTACATGAAGAATAAAGAAAGAATTTTTTTTTTCCCATGAAGAAACACTACAACTGCCGTACCACTGAACCATTCACAATAAGTCACATTCTGTCCTATCTTCCTATTCATAATAAATCCTACTTCTGTTGTACTGTATTCTGCTGCTCTCAATAGTACACTATACTGACCAGAAATTTTGGTTATCTTTCCATTTCACTTAACTGATTCCCACTGTATCTGGATTGAGCCTTAGTAGTTTTGTTTTTGTATCTCTTTGCTTCCCTACCATGTTGAAGCTTCTGGCGTTCCCGCGGACCAACAGGCAAATCAGTGTCTGACTTAGAATACATTCCATTTTAAGGATGGTCTCCACAATTGTGCAAGACAATAGAATACCAACTGTAATTTATTTTCCCTGCATAATGCAGTGTCCATTTTATGTTCAAAATATGGATTACCCTTATGTTAAATAAATATCCAAAGGTAGATAGTCTCCCACTTGGAACTTGGTGGGGGGGAGTGAAAACTTGAAACCAGGAGCTCTAATATCAGAACAATTGGTAGCTGCCTGGAATGTCAATCACTGTTACAACAAAAATAAAATACCTTAAAAGAGAGAAGGGAAAGAATAATATGAAGATCATAAATTTACTGAGCTACAATGGCATGGACACAAAGAACTGCAGACAGATAAAAAGAAACAAATAGTGCTTGGATACAGAAGGGTTTATTCTATATTAAAAAATGTTAGAAGTTATAATGCACATGATCACCCAGAAATGGTCATAAGTATATTCAGGGAACATGTAAATTCAAATCTCAACTACATTAGAATTTAGCTTATGCATTTTAAAAGAACTGGATTTAACTATATTTGTTATTTATGATGTTGATATTTTTGCTCTGAAATTTGTCTGCTTCTTTAATAATATTAGAATCTTCATGAGCTTATGTTATGTGCTGGGTAAAATGTTGGCTGCACTCCAGCTGCAAGTTACTTAAATAAAAAGATAGTGAAAATAATCATTTTATGAAAATATAATTTTATTGGATGCTTAAAAATCTACTAACCAAGTGGTGGCAGGAGACCAGTCATAAAGTACAGAAATTTTGAAGCTGTCAGAGCCAGTGCATCCTACTTTTGGTGGGAAGGGTTAAAGGGAAAGGAAAAGACATGAAGGGAAAGGACAGGTGACGTTTAGAAAATGGGGAGAGTTGGGAAGAGGAACCCTGGGTCAAGGGAGACTTTCTGGATAGGATAAGAAGGAAAGATAGATTTCTGAGAATTGCACTGGTCAAGATCTGAAACTCTGAGCACTTAAAGGTGGAAGATGGGGCAGTATGGAATACAGACATTACTGACACAACAAGGTGCACAAGTTAATAAGTGCAGAAAGATAAGCATGTGGTAGACGGGAGGAGGAGAGGGGGGGGAGATGGGTTGGTGGCTTTGGGGGGAATAGACAAAGTCAGAAAACAAAGATATAGAAAACAAAAAGCGAGTGAAACAATGAATGCAGAAACCAAAAAATTAACAAAATTGAATGCCAGGATGGCAGTGAGAACCAAGGACATGATGTAATGTCAGTTCCTGCCTCCAGGGTCCTGATAAATTTGTGTCTGGGGGAACAAGCAAGATGACACACATGGTGAAACAGTAACTGAGGTCAAGACTGTCATGTTATAGAGCAATTTCTGCAACAGGATACTGTGTTGACAGTATATTCACTCTGCCTACAAAAATTCACCCAAACTGATAACTTTGTGGTAGTAAAGTGCTGAACAGTATTTATGTAATAGCTGGTACAGGAGATGGGTCATTTGATAGGTGGCTCTCCCTTTTGTCATCTACAGAGCTGGTATAGGTGATGGTAGTCCTACAGTGGGGACAGTCACAAGGGTAGGAGCCATAGGGTAGGGAAATGCATGCATGAGATCTGCCAAGGATAATGCGGAAACTGGGAGGGAGATGAGAAGCTATTCTAGGTGTGGTGGACAAAATGTTGGACAGAGTGGACCTCATTTCAGAGCATGATTTTAAGAAGTCATAGCCTTGTCAAAGTAGCTGATAAACACTTTCAGGACCATGGTAATACTGAGTAATGACAAGTGTATTCCTAAGTTGTTTTTTGGAGGACTCAGCAGTAGCAGGATTGGATACGATGGCCGTGGAAATCTGCTTTCAAGCTGAGGTGGTGCTGTAGTTATGTCTGGAGAAGACTGGGATTAGAAAAGTGGTGTACTGCTGTAAAGAGCCTGCATCTGAACAAATTTGTATGCCTTGAATGCCAATGCCGTACAAGACAAAATTAGGCTTAAAAAAATGGAAATTCAGTGTTTTATTTAATAAAATTCTGTGATTCTTCCAGATTCTTGAAATATGCACTTTGTATGTGCATAACCTCATCAATTTTGTGTTTAAATGTCTTTTTAAAGCAGATGGGGCGAACGTTTTCTATGTGCCTAGGACACCAGAAGAAGTCTGCTAGTATCAAACATAGGCCTTAATTCAAGGAAGAAATATCTGAGGATGTTGGAGCACAACACTGTACTGTAGTAAAACATGGAATGTAGGTAAATCAGAACAGAAGTGGACTGAAACATTAGAGATGTGCTGCTACAGAACAATTAGGTAGACGGATGAGGAAACAATTGGTGAGTTTCTCTGAGTAATTAGTGAGGAATGGGATATATGGAATAGACTCACTGAAAAGAAGTAGGGACAGGAAGATAGGACATACATTAAATTGTCAGGGAGTAACTTCCATGGTAACAGAGGGAGCTGTAGAGGGTAAAAGCTGTAGAAGAAGATAGAGACTGGAATACATCCAATAAATAATTGAGGACATAGGTTGCAAGTGCTATTCTGAAATGAAAACTACAGAACCTTGCCTAAAATGTCTCATTATTTAATTTAAATGATTAATGGAAAATCTCATATAAAGATATTGAGAATATCTTTGACTTCCCTCTGACAACCATGCCTCCATCCTGCTACCCTCCCTGTTTACCTTTCCCTGTTGCTTCATAACCTGGGTTGTGAGTAACTGAATCCACTTTCCCTTCTTCCCTTTCTTTCCCCTCTCTCCTCCCTGATGAAGGAACAAAGTTCTGAAAGCTAGGAACATAAATTTTCTGTTCTGTTTTGTGTATCTATCAGCTGTACTGAGCTGAAGTAAGTACTGGCCAGCCCCTCTATCTCTTTGTCAGTATTTGTTTCATTATTTAATTTTGCCAACAACATTTGATTGTGGTCAGGGATTTATTGCAACTAATTCTTCTGTCAATATAAGTAGTTTACTTCATTTTACTGAAACTTTTTGCATGTATTTAGTTGTAAAGTAGTTGTTGTTACTGTTTTGGGAGCATTTCAAAAATTTTTCATCATAAAATGTAAAAACTAGTTTAATTGCAATCATAAATTGTGTGGTAAACTACACATATGTGTTGCTGTAAACTGTATTAAAACTAAAGTAATTGTTATGTCACAGTGAAGTGAGGTTAGTCCTAATACTTCATGGTGCCAGTATGATAGACGTGAAACAAAATGACAAAAACATACACATGCGCAACCGATGCCAGAAACTGTTATGGTAGAACTAAATCCATTATAAAGAGATCTGTGTGTTTCTAAACTTCTGTAAAAATGTTTACATGGAAAAATGCAGAATCCACGAACATTTTTCAATAATTGTGTTTCGGAGTGCTTGCCAAAAACAGCATTTTTTGGCATGTCAGCCTTTCAGATTATTGTTATGGGTCCCATTATATATTTTAATGATGGAATAATAAGCAGATTAAAAAGCATGAGCAGACTAAGCATCATAACTGGAGACAATATAAAAAATGGGCTTCTACACTTGGACTGGCAGTGTGTCAAAGTTACTGAAAGCATGACATAGGTGTCCAGAGCAGAAAGAAAAGTAAGAAAAACAAAGAAGACTTGTCCAAGACAGGCATGAGCATTGGCTAATGACCAACAACCATCCTGCTGTATTTTAAGAATCAAAATGAAAATTTCCCCAAACACGGCTCAATCCAAAGTTCAGGTTCTTGTTGCTGATCCCCTGTCCAGTGATCCCTTCAACCGACAAGCTGCACGTACTTATGAAAATTAGTCAAGATAATGGTAATAAGAAGTCATCAAAATAACTATCTCACCTTGAGTTTTATTTTTGAGGAAATGCAATAATCCTATTCCCTTGCCTACTGCTATTGTTAATCATATTAATAGCATTCACAATCTGGGCAGTTTAGTATGGTTACAACTCCTTTCACGTAATATTACGAAAAAAGAAATCACTTTTTTGTCTGTCCCACAAGACAGATAACAATTGAGAGCAAATTCTTTTCTTCATCCCCAGAGCCATGCCATTAAACAATGGCTACAGATCTCAGAACTCTAAGCACACTGTATGCTTGCAGGCAGGGTATGTGAACTACGATTTCTGGCACATCGTATGTGCATAATTGACAAAACATAAAATGTTATACCACAATGTCCATTCCCCTAGAAGAGCAGAACCTTAACCCTCCAACAATGAGTGATTTTCTGATTTTTCCAAGGAAAATTTCTCTGTTTTCAATAATTAGACTACTTCCAAGTTTAGTATTATAGGAATATAATAAGAAAACGAAAAACTTACTATAGAGTTCACTTTTAATTGAAATTTAAGATAAATAATAAAGGAAATGTGAAAAGTTCATGCAATATTGTAAAAGCTGAATAACCTTACTGACAAATTTTCTGAGCAGCTCATTTCTTAATAGAAGGTTTCATACACAAGTCCAGTTATACAGATACAAAATTGATGCCACTTGAGGTATGAGTGTAAGTATATGGATGAGACTAGATATCATAAAAAATCTGACTCTAACTATTACAGGTACGAAGATGTTGATCTCCAATGTCCCAGATGTTTACCTTAAAAAAAAAAAAACTTACACGTGAGAAGAGCAGCCTATGATGGTCCAGAGCAAAAGAAAATGATTTAATGCAAAAATAGCTGCCTATTATGTTCCAGAGCGACAGAAAAGTAGCTGGTGGAAAAATCGCAAGTTCTGGTGTGCAGACAGAGTAGAAATTACATTTGACTCAATAATAACAGGACCTGGAAAATGGTCTGGAAAAAGATGACTGCACACATCATGTCACTCACGGCTGGAGGGTTAAGGCATTAATATTTCTGCTACCGTTCCTTGTTAATAACTGCTAGGGTGAAATTGTTTACTGTTCTGCATACATCTCATCAAATCCAACTGAAGTTACAGAACATTAGAGATATGGGCAGAATATCTGCTTTAAAGTTTTTTTTATGTCCATAAACGTAAAAGTCATGTAATTGTTCATCAGGGTGGCTATTCAAACTTGAAAAAAAAAAAAATCCGAGAGAATTCCAGGTGCAATTAGCAAGATTGTGTCCAGAAACTCCTGATAAATTTAATAGAAATTATTGGTGAACAGGGGCAAGTGTTAGTGGTGGTGGTTGGGCCAACAAATGACAATAATTACTTTCCTTTCCTCTCAGCTGAGCTATATGCGAGCCACAAGCAATAGTTTAATAGGAATTTTTAGGTGTCAATAATTTGGATGGGATAATATTCATTTAATGAATACATTTTGAAAAGTTATTCGAAAATTTGTGATTTACAAAACTCAATAAAATTCGGTTTTAATATGTTAAAAACTCACAATTCCCTGAGATTTTATGAGATCCCTGAAATTCCCTGAGATTTCCCAGATTTTTTCCAATGTAAAATTTACACTATGTGATCTACAGTATCCGGACACCACAGAAAACTTACGTTTTTCACATTAGGTGCTTTGTGCTGCCACTTACTGCCAGGTACTCCATATCAGCGACCTCAGTAGTCATTAGACCTCGTGAGAGAGCAGAATGGGGTGCTCCACAGAACTCACAGACTTCGAATGTGATCAGGTGATTGGGTGCCTGTACGCGAGATTTCCACACTCCTAAACATCCCTACGTCCACTGTTTCTGATGTGATAGTGAAGTGAAAACGTGAAGGGTCACATACAGCACAAAAGCGTACAGGCCGACCTCATCTGTTGACTGACAGAGACCGCTAACAACTGAAGAGGCTTGTAATCTGTAATAGGCAGACATCTATCCAGACCCTCATACAGGAATTCCAAACTGCATCTAGATCCACTGCAAGTACTATAACAGTTAGGTGGGAGGTGAGAAAACTTGGATATCGTGGTTGAGTGGCTGCTCATAATCCACACATCACGCTGGTAAAAACCAAATGACACCTCACTTGTTGGTGTAAACATTGGACAATTAAACAGTGGAAAAAAATTGTGGGGAGTGAAGAATCGCAGTACACAATATAGCGATCCGATGCAGGGTGTGGGTATGGCGATGCCTGGTGAACGTCGCCTGACAGTGTGTGTAGTGCCAACAGTAAAATAAGGAGTTGGTGGTGTTATAGTGTGGTCATGTTTTTTGTGGAGGGTGTTTACTCCCTTTGTTGTTTAGTGTGGCACTATCACAGCACATACCTACATTGATGTTATAAGCACCTTCTTGCTTCCCACTGTTGAAGAACAATTTGGGGTTGGCAATTGCATCTTTCAACATGATCGAGTACCTGTTCATAATGCACGGCCTGTGACAGAGTGGTTACATGACAATAACATCCCTGTAGTGGACTGACCTGCACAAAGTCCTGACCTGAAACCTATAGAACACCTTTGAGATGGTTTGGAATGCCGACTTCATGCCAGGCATCACCAACCAACATCGATACCTCTCCTCAGTGCACCACTCTGTGAAGAATGGGCTGCCATTCCCCAAGAAACCTTCCAGCACCTAATGAATGTATGACTGCGAGAGTGGAACCTGTCATCAAGGATAAGGATGTGCCAACACCATAATGAATTTCAGCGTTACCGATGGAGGGTGCCATGAACTTGTAAGTAATTTTCAGCCAGATGACCAGATACTTTTGATCACATAGTGTAATTCCATGAGTATTCCAGGTTTTTACAGAAGAATCACCACTCTGTTCATTCATCTAAAGTCAGTCACTTTATAAAATTGAACTTGAGACAAGATAATTGTGTGCATTAATTTCAGTATGAAATTGTTTGTTCATGTAGATTGACAATAAATTAAAATTATATGTAGGTTATGGCTTCATGTTATTTTGTTCAATGCAAATTGCTGACTGGTTAAGATCACATGGGCAGGTAATTAATTACACACTATTCTTTATTGGCAGCTGGTACAGACATGCTACCTAAAAGGTCCCAAGATTGACAGAGGTTAGGCAACTAGCACATTTGTTTCTACTCATTAGCAACCTAGCAATCTGTGCTACTTTGGATTAGCTTCCCTGTAAGCTTCCCCATTTGGGCATTAGCCCAAATGGGAAACTATGGAGAACTGTCAGCAAAGTTGGATCAATCTTGGTTCTTAATAAAGTATTTGCATAATCATAATGACAGTATTTTGTAAAGGATGTATTGCTATAGACTGTATAGAGCAGATGTTGAATCGAGATGGGTACAACAAAAAGACGGCTAAAGAAGTAAGCTTCTGAGCCACAAGGCCTTTAGAACTGCAAGGATTATGTGGTGAAAGGACTCTGCCAGCTGTCAGATTTATCCACCTACAAACCCTGGCACTGTGAACCTATTCAAGAAATCCAACAGGATCTCTGGTCTCTCTTCCTATCCTTACACCCATCCCAGAATCTGTCCCCTGAGTCTGTCTCTCTCTCTCTCTCTCTCTCTCTCTCTCTCTCTCCTCATTCCCACCACTCCCCACAGTCCTACCTTCTACATGCTTCATAAAGTCTATACACCCAACCATCCTCTGTGGCCAGATGCTGTGTTGCTCACTGAGAGAATCTCTGCTCTCACAGAGCCACATGTTCCACCTATCACCCACAACCTTTCCTCCCATAAAAAGACATCAACCATTTCCTCCACCAACTCTCCATAGCTCCTGTTCCTTTACCACACGATGCCCTACTTATCACTATTGATGCCACCTCCATTCACACTAATAACCCGAAAGCCCAGGGCCTTGCCACTATTGAATGCTACCTTTCCCAAGGCCCAAAGGATTCCAGACCTACAACCTCCTTCCTAGTCACCACAACCAACTATATCCTAATCCACAATTACTTCACCTATGGTGGTGGTGGTGGTGTGTTGGGGCTTATGGGCGCTCAACATCGAGGTCATCAGCGCCCTGACACACATTAAAAGGAACGAATGTGGACGGACCTAAGAAAACTAAAGCACACACTCAAACAAAGCAGGAAAAGAAGGAAAATGCTACCTAAGAAAGTAAAACCTAAGGAAAGGGGAAACATAGCAACAAGAATGTCACAGGAAATTGTTATTGGCTGGCCACTTACATAAAATATGGGCGAGCTTGTCACACAGTGAGCAAATTAACATCCTCTCCCTAAAATCTTTGTAAAAACATTTGACAGGGCACAGAACTTTAAAACTTTAGCCACATTCGTCCGAGTGTTGCCTAAAAGAGATGGCAGGTCCACTGGCAAGTCAGCCGCGACCCGCTGGTCAGAAAATAAAACGCAATCCAATAAAACGTGGCGCACAGTGACCTGGACGCCGCAAGCACCACACATTGGAGGGTCTTCTCGCCGGAGCAGGAAGCCATGCGTCATAGGGCTGTGGCCTATTCGAAGCCGAGTGAGGAGAACCTCGTCCCGTCAATGGGGCTGAAAGGAAGTACACCACACACGCGTTGTGGGCTTGACTATACGGAGCTTATTGTCAGTCACTTCCAGCCACTCATCCTCCCACCGACGCATGACCCGTGAGCTCAACAGCGAGGTGAGTGCGTGCAAGGGGATAGCACACTGAGATACTTGTGGGGCGAGACATGCCTCCTTGGCTGCGAGATCTGCCCTTTAATTCCCAGCAATGCCAACATGCCCCGGAACCCAGCAGAGAGCTACAACTTTCGCCAGTCGCTGTAGTCGGAGGAGGGCATCCTGGATGGTCTGGACAATTTTGTCTACCGCATCATACAAACGTTGCAATGAGTGAAGGGCACGGAGTGAATCGGAACAGACAAGAAATTTAGGAGAGGAAGAATGTCTCATGTGCTCCAGTGCCCGCAAGATCGCAAACAATTCTGCATCAAAGACAGTAAAAGTCTGAGGCAGTCGGACCTTGAGGACACGATATGGAAAAACAACTGAGCAACCAACAGAATCCCCTTGTTTCGACCCATCCGTAAAAACAGCTACATAGTCGTGGTGCTCAGATGAAACGGCAGAAAATGCTGCATTAAAAACGGTGGCAAGAGTGCAATCTCTCTTGTACTGCAATAAACCTAAAATCACTCCGGGCTTCTTCAGTAACCAGGGTGGCAGGCGGTTAAAACCCTGGATTTGGGGTTGTACAGACTCCACACCAAGGGACTCTAGTACACGTTGCACACGGATCCCAAACGGCAACGTAGCCCGGGGACGGCGGGAAAAAAGGCGGTCCAGAGGTGGATGGGCAACAAGATGGTGAGCAGGTGATCTGGGAGCTGCAACAAACTTACAAGCCTGGTGCACCAGCAGGAGCTGCCGCCGGATGGTTAGTGACGGTTCGCCAGACTCAGCACAGAGGCTGGATACGGGACTGGTCCGATAAGCACCCATGGCCAGTCGGATCCCAGCATGGTGAACAGCGTCAAGGATCCGCAAATAAGATGGCCTCGCTGACCCATATACTGTGCACCCATAGTCCAGCCGTGAACGCACACAAGCTTCATAAAACTGTAGGAGACGTGCCCTGTCCGCGCCCCAAGACCTGTGGCTGAGGCACTTGAGGATGTTCAGTGCCTTCAGCGTTCTGCCTTTCAAGTCACGTAGGTGTGGCAGCCATGACAACCTGGAGTCAAAAATTAGGCCCAGAAACTGCACTGTGTCTCTAAAACGTAGGACATTATCCCCCATATGCAAGGCAGGTAAAGTAAAAAGATGACGAGAACGATTAAAATGAACACAAACACACTTTTCGGCAGAAAACCGAAAACCCGTCTTTGCAGCCCACTCCTCTAACCACCGCACTGTTAGCTGCAACTGACGGCTCACGGTTGCAACACTGGAGGAGGAACAGAAAACAGCAAAGTCGTCCACAAATAAGGAGCACTGTACTGGACTCCTCACTGTAGACGTTATACTGTTGATGGCTATGGCAAAGAGGGTAACGCTTAAAACACTGCCCTGGGGGACACCGTTCTCTTGCTCAAAGTGATCAGACAGTGTGTTACCAACGCGGTTCCGAAAAAACCGCTGAGACAGGAAAGACCGAATGAAAATCGGGAGGCGGCCACGAAAGCCCCATTAATGAATTTTTGCAAGAATACAGTGTCTCCAAGTAGTATCATATGCCTTACTGATATCAAAGAAGATACCGATACAGTGATGCTGATGGAGAAAAGCCTGCTGAATAGCCGCCTCTAGGAGGGTCAGGTTGTCGACCGTGGACCAAAATTTTCAGAAGCCACACTGAAAGCGGCTAAGGAGCTGTCTGGTCTCCAACAGCCAGACCAGACGCCGGTTAACCATTCGTTCCAGGGTCTTTCTGACACAGCTTGTCAAGGCGATACTACGATAACTACCGGGACATGTGCGGTCCTTTCCTGGTTTGAGGAGAGGGATGAGAATTGCCTCCCTCCACGAGGTGAGGAACACTCCTGTATGCCATATGAGATTAAAGCATTCGAGGAGGATTTCCTTTGACGCCGCTGGCAGATGTCGAAGCATGGAGTACCGGATGCGGTCGTAACCCGGTGCAGTGTCAAAAGTCTCAGTAAGTGCCGACTCAAGGTCCCACACGGAGAAAGGGGAATTGTAGGCCTCAGAACTGTTCGACCGAAAGTCCAAGGTCGCTCTTTCGACAGTCGCACGGTAGCGACGAAACGCTGGATCCTGATTTGCAGTGGCAGTAATTTGTGCAAAATGTTCTGCCAGCGTCTGAGCAATGGCTCTGGGTGTCGTTTGGAGGCATCCCTGGTTCAGGACAGCAGCTATTGGTAAACGGCTATGTTTACCAGAAATCCTCCGGATGGCTTCCCATATTCTTGTGGAATAAGTGGAACGGTTGATGGAGTCCAGGAACTCCTGCCATGACCTTTTCTTGCTCTCTTTAATGACACGGCGTGCCCTGGCTCTTGCGATTCGAAAGGCGGTAAGATTGACTGCTGTTGGGCGGCATTTAAATCGGCGAAGAGCCGCACGCCTGTCCCGGATGGCAGAACGGCACTCTTCCGTCCACCAAGGCACAAGGCGCCGCTTAGGAGGGCCAGAAGACTGTGGTATGGACAGGTCAGCAGCATGATGGACCACAAGCGTGATGTGATCCACCCATTCCTGAACGTTATTGTGGTGGTCAAAGACAGCCAACCTAGTGAACAGTGGCCAGTTAGCCCTGCCAATCATCCACGATGGTGGCCGCGGCTCCAGCAATACACCATCCAGGAGATGAATGTGGATAGGGAAGTGATCGCTGGAATGAAGGTCGTCAATGACCTCCCAGTGAACAGCGTCGGTGAGGGTTGGAGAGCAGAAAGCTAGGTCAATGGCTGAGAATGACCCTGTAGCAGTAGAGAAATGAGCCGGAGTACCTGTGTTGAGGATGCACAACACTTGAGATGTTAGGAGGCTCTCCAAAATTCGACCTCGAGCGCAAAGAAAAGTGGAGCCCCACAGGACATGATGGGCATTAAAGTCTCCCAGGAGAAGAAATGGGCGGGGGAGTTGGTCGATAAGATCTGTGAGAGCGTCTAAGGTCATTGCATCCAGAGGGGGTAAATAAAGGGAGCAAACGGTAAGCCTCCAAGGTGAATGAATTTCAACTGCAACTGCTTGCAGGTCAGTATCCATGGGGAGGGCAGAGGAGTGGTGGTCATTATTGACAAACACAGCGACTCCGCCTTTGGCCCTTTCTCCGGTCAGGTCATCTTTGGTGGTGGTGGTGTGTTGGGGCTTATGGGCGCTCAACATCGAGGTCATCAGCGCCCTGACACACATTAAAAGGAACGAATGTGGACGGACCTAAGAAAACTAAAGCACACACTCAAACAAAGCAGGAAAAGAAGGAAAATGCTACCTAAGAAAGTAAAACCTAAGGAAAGGGGAAACATAGCAACAAGAATGTCACAGGAAATTGTTATTGGCTGGCCACTTACATAAAATATGGGCGAGCTTGTCACACAGTGAGCAAATTAACATCCTCTCCCTAAAATCTTTGTAAAAACATTTGACAGGGCACAGAACTTTAAAACTTTAGCCACATTCGTCCGAGTGTTGCCTAAAAGAGATGGCAGGTCCACTGGCAAGTCAGCCGCGACCCGCTGGTCAGAAAATAAAACGCAATCCAATAAAACGTGGCGCACAGTGACCTGGACGCCGCAAGCACCACACATTGGAGGGTCTTCTCGCCGGAGCAGGAAGCCATGCGTCATAGGGCTGTGGCCTATTCGAAGCCGAGTGAGGAGAACCTCGTCCCGTCAATGGGGCTGAAAGGAAGTACACCACACACGCGTTGTGGGCTTGACTATACGGAGCTTATTGTCAGTCACTTCCAGCCACTCATCCTCCCACCGACGCATGACCCGTGAGCTCAACAGCGAGGTGAGTGCGTGCAAGGGGATAGCACACTGAGATACTTGTGGGGCGAGACATGCCTCCTTGGCTGCGAGATCTGCCCTTTAATTCCCAGCAATGCCAACATGCCCCGGAACCCAGCAGAGAGCTACAACTTTCGCCAGTCGCTGTAGTCGGAGGAGGGCATCCTGGATGGTCTGGACAATTTTGTCTACCGCATCATACAAACGTTGCAATGAGTGAAGGGCACGGAGTGAATCGGAACAGACAAGAAATTTAGGAGAGGAAGAATGTCTCATGTGCTCCAGTGCCCGCAAGATCGCAAACAATTCTGCATCAAAGACAGTAAAAGTCTGAGGCAGTCGGACCTTGAGGACACGATATGGAAAAACAACTGAGCAACCAACAGAATCCCCTTGTTTCGACCCATCCGTAAAAACAGCTACATAGTCGTGGTGCTCAGATGAAACGGCAGAAAATGCTGCATTAAAAACGGTGGCAAGAGTGCAATCTCTCTTGTACTGCAATAAACCTAAAATCACTCCGGGCTTCTTCAGTAACCAGGGTGGCAGGCGGTTAAAACCCTGGATTTGGGGTTGTACAGACTCCACACCAAGGGACTCTAGTACACGTTGCACACGGATCCCAAACGGCAACGTAGCCCGGGGACGGCGGGAAAAAAGGCGGTCCAGAGGTGGATGGGCAACAAGATGGTGAGCAGGTGATCTGGGAGCTGCAACAAACTTACAAGCCTGGTGCACCAGCAGGAGCTGCCGCCGGATGGTTAGTGACGGTTCGCCAGACTCAGCACAGAGGCTGGATACGGGACTGGTCCGATAAGCACCCATGGCCAGTCGGATCCCAGCATGGTGAACAGCGTCAAGGATCCGCAAATAAGATGGCCTCGCTGACCCATATACTGTGCACCCATAGTCCAGCCGTGAACGCACACAAGCTCCATAAAACTGTAGGAGACGTGCCCTGTCCGCGCCCCAAGACCTGTGGCTGAGGCACTTGAGGATGTTCAGTGCCTTCAGCGTTCTGCCTTTCAAGTCACGTAGGTGTGGCAGCCATGACAACCTGGAGTCAAAAATTAGGCCCAGAAACTGCACTGTGTCTCTAAAACGTAGGACATTATCCCCCATATGCAAGGCAGGTAAAGTAAAAAGATGACGAGAACGATTAAAATGAACACAAACACACTTTTCGGCAGAAAACCGAAAACCCGTCTTTGCAGCCCACTCCTCTAACCACCGCACTGTTAGCTGCAACTGACAGCTCACGGTTGCAACACTGGAGGAGGAACAGAAAACAGCAAAGTCGTCCACAAATAAGGAGCACTGTACTGGACTCCTCACTGTAGACGTTATACTGTTGATGGCTATGGCAAAGAGGGTAACGCTTAAAACACTGCCCTGGGGGACACCGTTCTCTTGCTCAAAGTGATCAGACAGTGTGTTACCAACGCGGTTCCGAAAAAACCGCTGAGACAGGAAAGACCGAATGAAAATCGGGAGGCGGCCACGAAAGCCCCATTAATGAATTTTTGCAAGAATACAGTGTCTCCAAGTAGTATCATATGCCTTACTGATATCAAAGAAGATACCGATACAGTGATGCTGATGGAGAAAAGCCTGCTGAATAGCCGCCTCTAGGAGGGTCAGGTTGTCGACCGTGGACCAAAATTTTCAGAAGCCACACTGAAAGCGGCTAAGGAGCTGTCTGGTCTCCAACAGCCAGACCAGACGCCGGTTAACCATTCGTTCCAGGGTCTTTCTGACACAGCTTGTCAAGGCGATACTACGATAACTACCGGGACATGTGCGGTCCTTTCCTGGTTTGAGGAGAGGGATGAGAATTGCCTCCCTCCACGAGGTGAGGAACACTCCTGTATGCCATATGAGATTAAAGCATTCGAAGAGGATTTCCTTTGACGCCGCTGGCAGATGTCGAAGCATGGAGTACCGGATGCGGTCGTAACCCGGTGCAGTGTCAAAAGTCTCAGTAAGTGCCGACTCAAGGTCCCACACGGAGAAAGGGGATTTGTAGGCCTCAGAACTGTTCGACCGAAAGTCCAAGGTCGCTCTTTCGACAGTCGCACGGTAGCGACGAAACGCTGGATCCTGATTTGCAGTGGCAGTAATTTGTGCAAAATGTTCTGCCAGCGTCTGAGCAATGGCTCTGGGTGTCGTTTGGAGGCATCCCTGGTTCAGGACAGCAGCTATTGGTAAACGGCTATGTTTACCAGAAATCCTCCGGATGGCTTCCCATATTCTTGTGGAATAAGTGGAACGGTTGATGGAGTCCAGGAACTCCTGCCATGACCTTTTCTTGCTCTCTTTAATGACACGGCGTGCCCTGGCTCTTGCGATTCAAAAGGCGGTAAGATTGACTGCTGTTGGGCGGCATTTAAATCGGCGAAGAGCCGCACGCCTGTCCCGGATGGCAGAACGGCACTCTTCCGTCCACCAAGGCACAAGGCGCCGCTTAGGAGGGCCAGAAGACTGTGGTATGGACAGGTCAGCAGCATGATGGACCACAAGCGTGATGTGATCCACCCATTCCTGAACGTTATTGTGGTGGTCAAAGACAGCCAACCTAGTGAACAGTGGCCAGTTAGCCCTGCCAATCATCCACGATGGTGGCCGCGGCTCCAGCAATACACCATCCAGGAGATGAATGTGGATAGGGAAGTGATCGCTGGAATGAAGGTCGTCAATGACCTCCCAGTGAACAGCGTCGGTGAGGGTTGGAGAGCAGAAAGATAGGTCAATGGCTGAGAATGACCCTGTAGCAGTAGAGAAATGAGCCGGAGTACCTGTGTTGAGGATGCACAACACTTGAGATGTTAGGAGGCTCTCCAAAATTCGACCTCGAGCGCAAAGAAAAGTGGAGCCCCACAGGACATGATGGGCATTAAAGTCTCCCAGGAGAAGAAATGGGCGGGGGAGTTGGTCGATAAGATCTGTGAGAGCGTCTAAGGTCATTGCATCCAGAGGGGGTAAATAAAGGGAGCAAACGGTAAGCCTCCAAGGTGAATGAATTTCAACTGCAACTGCTTGCAGGTCAGTATCCATGGGGAGGGCAGAGGAGTGGTGGTCATTATTGACAAACACAGCGACTCCGCCTTTGGCCCTTTCTCCGGTCAGGTCATCTTTGCGATATGACGTATAGCCCCTTAGTACAGGAGCATCAGATGGTTTGAAATGCATTTCCTGTAAACACAAGCACAGGGGGCGTTGCCGTGCTAGGAGGTGCAGATCCTCCACATGCGCCCGGAATCCATTCATGTTCCACTGTGTAATGGGAGCCATCTATCCGGGTGGGAGTACCTTCATTCTCACTTTCTGTCGGGGAGGAGAGCCCACAACAGGTGGAGGCTCAGTTTTGGGGCGAGATGATTGCCCCAGTCTGACATCAACCTCCATCGCCTCAGAAGAGGAGTCGAGAGAGATGTCAGAGAGAATGACATCCACATCAGGAGACTGTATAACTGCAGTCTCCTTTAATGGGCGAGTTTCACCTTTGTCTTTGGCTTCGATGTTCTGGCCTGAAGTGGCATTGGAGCCAAAACCTCAGAAGCAGTAGGGGGTGTAGCAGTGCTGGGCAGTGCACAAGACTGGACCCGGGAAGGGGCAGGAAGTTCCATGATGTCAGCTACCGCGGCCTAGTGAGAAGGCTGGGGGGGAGCAGCAGGCTTCACAGGAACGGCAGCAGCACACGTACATTGGCAAGCGAAGGTGCTAGTGCTGACAGTAGCAACCTCTGTTTGTGTAGTGCAATTGGTTTTCAAGACTGGTTGTTTGAGAACGGAAGAAAAGGAAGCAGCAAACGTGGGCGGCTGCACTGACTTGTAGATTTTCTTCGCCTCACCATACGGGATGCGTTTTGTAGTTTTTAGTTCCTGGATCTTCCGTTCCTCAAGGAAAACTCTGCATTCCCTACTCCACACAGGGTGATTCCCAGAGCAGTTGACACACTTGGGAGGAGAGGAGCAACCAACTCCCTCATGGGCGGCTTTACCACAATTCCCGCAAGTGGCTTCCCCTCTACAGCCGAGAGTAGTGTGTCCAAAGTGTTGGCATTTAAAACACCGCATGGGGTTGGGGTATTAAGGCCATACACTGAGATGTAGGAAACCTGCCTTCACATGCTCTGGCAATTTGGTGGTGTTAAATGTAAGGATAAATGAGTCAGTCTTTATGAGAGCACCATCCACCCGTTTCATAGTGTGTTGCACGTCGACAATTCCTTCCCGGGACCATTCAGCCTTCAGTTCATCTTGGGGAATGTCAACAAGATCTCTGCAAGTCACAACACCCTTGCTGTAGTTCAAGGTGTTGTGAAATTCAGTCTCTATCGCAAACTCCCCAAGAAATTGTGCCTTCTGAAGGTTCTGGACTTGCTGGAAGCTAGATGTTTCAACCAACAAGGTGCCATTTCGCAAGCGCTTTACAGATTTTAATGTGCCAGCAATACCTTCTAAGGCCTTCTGTATATAAAATGGCGAAACTTTTTCAAAACTCCCATCTTTTCTTTTAATTATGAAAAACACATTCTGCGAAGCAGCATGCGTTCTGTTACTACTACCTGAATCAGGAGGACTGGCTACACAAGCCCTCTTGTTGGATTGGGTGTTAGAACCCACCAGCGGTCCACCCTTTCCACTGGCAGGAGAAGAATAAAAGTTCGAGGGTTCCATCTCGGTCCCACGAGCAGCTAGGAAACTAGAAGTCCACCTAGACAGAGCCCCGCATGCCAGGGAAGCCTTATACAACTGGGGCGCGGCAGGTGCCCCAGAGGTTGCCCGCTTGCGACTGTTCCACCCCGACAGCCATGCATCTTATAAGCGCGCAGCACACCGTAAGATTGAGGGGTTTTTATAGAGGTTTACCTTCCTCGCAATCCAGGCGGTCAAGCCATGCGGTGGTCGCTGAAGCATGTCCGGGGGTTACGGTGACAGGAGACTGGCGGCGCTGACCAGTCCCCAGCTCAGGACCCCGGGGTCGCCAAGCCCGTATTCAGCAAATGAATGCTGAGCCCCTGGGGGGACTTCACCTATGAAGGTCTCACGGCAAACAATTTTAAGGTATGGCAACGGTCACCCACACGGCAGCATCCTATGCCAGCCTGCCATGAGCCGTCTAGAGGAATCTTTCCTAACCACCCAGAATCCCCAACTCCTCAACTAGTTCAGATTTGTTGGTGACACCTTCATAATCAGGATTAAGTGTGAGAAAATCCTATCCTCCTTCCTCCACAATCTCAACTACTTCCTTCCAGTTGCTACTCACGGTTCCCCTCAACACAACTAGATGCCTTCCTCTATGTTGACCTCCACCTCAAAGATGGCTACATCAGTAACTCCATCCATATCAAACCTAACAACCAAAAGCAGTACCTCCACTTCAGCAGCTCCTTTCTATTCCATACCAAGAAGTCCTTTGCATACAGCCTAGCCACCTGTGACTTGTTGCATCTGTAGTGACAAGCAGTCCCTCTCAGAAAAACCAAGGGTCTCACTGAGCATTATAGACCAAAATTATCCTCAACAATTTGTACTGAAACAAATGTTCTGTACTTTATCTCTCCAGTGACAGACCATCTCCCAGTGTCCCACCATCCAGCCACAAAGCAACATTCCCCTTGTAACTCAGTAATACCAAGGAGAGGAGCAACTGAATTACATTATCCGACTATCTCTAACCATGCCCTGGAGTGAGCAGTGTCCTACCCACTACCCGTTCCATCCCTCCCACAGTGATGTTCAACCATATACCAAACCTGTCAAACATCACTGTCCAACGCTACTCCATCCCTGGTCACAACCCCTTTCCTCATGGTCCATATCATTGTAATAGACCTACACCCAAGACCTGTCACATATATCCTCCCACCACCATCTACTCCAGTACAGTCACAAATGTCACAGTCAAAACCATTGCTACCTGTGAAGGCTGTCATGTTATCTAGAAGGTAAGCTGCAACCTCTGTGGTGCAATCTAATAGCATGACAACCAACAAGTTTCTGTCCTCAAGAATGGCCAATGACGAACTGTGCCCAAGAAATAGCTGGACCACCCAGTTGTTAGGCACACTACTCACCACAACACTATTCATTTCATGGCCGAGTGGTTCTAGGCGCTACAGTCCTGAACCGCACGACCGCTGCTGTCACAGGTTCGAATCCTGCCTCGGGCATGGCTGTGTGTGATGTCCTTAGGTTAGTTAGGTTTAAGTAGTTCTAAGTTCTAGGGGACTTATGACCTCAGAAGTTAAGTCCCATAGTGCTCAGAGCCATTTGAACCATCTGAACTATTCATTTCAATGACTGCTTCACAGACCGTGCTACATGGATCCTTGTTATCAACACCAGATTTTCTGAACTGTACAGGGGCTTACTCTATGTGCAATATATCCTACACTCCCATATTCCTCTTGAATCAGCCTGTATTAGGCACTGTCATTCACCCACCTGCCTCCTTCCCCAATCCCACTCAAGCACTACAAAGCCTTCTACTCCATCAATCACCTACAGTTGATTTCCTTCTTTTTCTTTTACTTCTCTCCCTTTTCCACTGCCAAACCCCCTCCCAGTCTCAAACCACCATCTGTCTACCTCCTGACTGCGCCTAGCTGTCCTGCCCTCATCCCACCATGTCCTTGGATGCTATCAGAAACAGTCCTTTACAGTCCCCAATCCTATCCTGCAATCTCTCTCCCTCATATACAGTTGCTCGCAGTCTCTCCTTGGCGGCCAGAGCCAGTGGTCTCATGGGTATGATCATGTTTATGTGTGTGTGTGTGTGTGTGTGTGTGTGTGTGTGTGGGTGGGTGGGTGGGTGGGTGGGTGGGTGGGGGGATGGGTGGTTGGGTGGATGGATGGGTGGGTGTCTGGTTTATGTAATGTTGACATCACAGGAAAGGTCTTTTGGCCAAAAACGTACTTGTTTACATTTTTTTATTGTCCCTCTCTGCAACTCAGCATCTAACCTATATGGCATGTAGCAATGTATCCTTTTTGAAATACTCTCATTATTCGATTCTGGAGTTTCCATTCTTTTGATTTTACATAATCATTAGTTTTTCATAATCATCAGAAAATTAATATTTTGTAATACTGTAGTAATTGTACATGGTATGTCTGTCATCACAATACGAGGATCATACACAAACTAAGTTCCACTTCTACTTCTATCCATGGCAGTGCTACGATCACAGTTCCAAGCATGCATGGCAGTTACTCTGACTCAAGGAGAAGATATGTACACCAATTTCAGATCACTGCTGCCGACATGTGTTTTGTAGTGCTTCTTTATAATGTCAGCCATAACTGAAAGTGACACCATAACTCCATAACTGAAAATGACACCATGTGTGAAATCAGATCTAAATGCAAAGAAAGTTAAACCAAAATCATCAGCAAATTTGCGAGGCTTATGGACTAAATGCTATGAGTGATTCAATGGTCAGATTGTTCAATGAAGGACATGATCAAGCGCACAATGAAGAATGAAGTGGATGCCTGTTACTGATGAACTGGTTCAGACAACTGAAGAGAAGATTAAGCACAACCGTAAGTTTATACTTAGTGCCCTTGCTATGGAAGTTCCGCAAATCTCACAATCACTAATTCTTGAAATTGTTACTGAAAAACTGAAATTTTGAAAACTTCGCTCACATTGGGTACCCAAAATTCTTACTGAACAACACAAAAACAATGGATGGGCAGTACGCTTCAGTTTTTGACGTGCTACACTGAAGAAGGCGACAGTTTTCATTCTCGGGTAGTCATGGGGAATGAAACTTGGGTATGTAGGACACCCCTGAAATGAAACGGCAAGCAATGGAATGGAGGCACACTTCATCACCAATGAAGGTTTAGCCTAAGCAAATCTTGACACCTCAAAAAGTTATGTGCACTATTTTTTGGGACAGAATGGGCATTCTACTGATTGATTTCTTACCATGAGGCCAAACAGTCAATTCACATGCTTACTGCGAGACCATTAAGAAATTGTGCCACACAATACAGAACAAGTGCCTAAGCTCACTGTTAAAAGTGTGGTGTCTTTTTCCACAATAATGCCCGACCACACACAGTGAATGTGACCAAACAACTCTTATGGGAATTTCACTAGGACGCATTTGATCATCCACCATACAGCCCGGACCTTGTTTCTAGTGACTTTCATCTCTTCTTACACCTAAAATCTGTCCTTGGTGGTTGACACTTCAATGATGATGATGAGCTAAAGAACATGTTACCACATGGTTTAATACACAGGTGGCCACCTTCTATGAAGGAGGCATCCAAAAATTTGTGCCTCGTTATGACAAATGCCTACAAAATTTTGGAAGCTATGTAGAAAAGTAGTTTAACAGTTATAGATTTTTGCACAATAAATATTTTTTCTGTATCTGTATACCTTTGTTTTATATGACCAAAAGAACTTACTTTGCGACATACTTCGTAATTTTCACATGTTACCTGTATGTATCACCTTCCGTGCAGCTTTTTTAGAAAATCAGTTTGCATAATATGCTTTGATTTGCAAATATTTAAAATCTAGGCTACATAAAACTTTTTAATCTGAAATTTTTGGGAAAGTTTCTTAGGTCGATTTTTAGGTACCACATCAAAATTTTGCCAAAAAAGGAAACAATATTAATCAGATGCAATGACATCACTATGACACTAAGAAAACTGAAGGGAAAGTTGCGACAAATTTGGGGTGATGGGCATTGAAGCCCTTCTTGATATCATCCAGGGTGTGGGATGGACAGGAAACAGGGTTGATCCACAGGATGGTAGAATGATGGTGTTCGGACGCTCACTACACCATGCCAGCACCAAGGGCATGTGAATGTACGACAGTTGAATATAAATGAGGAAAACTTTACTGATATGACTGACTATAAGGGAATCCATTTATTCAGAAATGATATTTAGTGCAGCATAATCTCTGTTTAATTTTAAGTTGTCAACTGCACTGAATTCATTGGATTTGGGAGAGGTGTAATTACAAGGTTGATCATTATGCAATAGCAAATTTTCCTTTAGTTGCCATTAGACCATCACTTAAAACTGTAGTTTAATTGGTGAACAGGTTAATGCCCCTATAGCACAGTCAAAGAATGTCTGTGGTACATTCCACAAATCCTTCAAACAAAACAAGGTCCTTATAAGCACTAGCTTCACTTCAGTGGCAATAATAGTCCTTGCAGGCCAATTTTCCAGTTGCATTCATGAGTGATCAGCTGTGATTTAATACAATTTGTGCACATTGACTGTTTACCCTTTTTCATGAGCATTTACTCACATGTGTTCATGATTCTATCCTCACTTTATCATCAAAAAATGAACAATATTTTCTCTTCATGTTCATTGTCCCGCATATTTAGATAAACCTCTCATATAAAAGTTCCATGGATCATGACAATTACAATATTTGAACAGTACCCCACCAAATTCTCACAAATTCAGTTTAATGAGCTGATATGTGGAACAAGTATTTCAGTCTTAGTTAATGGAAAATATATTATGCAACACTCCCAAGGTTAATATTCAGAAGCCAAGTATGCTCCTCTGAAGAAGAGGGTAGAACACATCACACCAACCACTATGATGAATCCCACCTGTACCAAGCTCACTGCAACATTAAACACAAGCTAAACTTGTAAACCAATAATTATCATGATTCAAATATACTTCAAATTAGAGCCACAGGTTTATATTTTCAGATTTCCATAAAGGTTTTGACACCATTTATCACATGCAACTTCTAATCAAATTGCGTGCCTGTGGAGTATTGTCTCAGTTGTGTGACAAGATACATGATATCCTGTTAGAAAGGTTATGGATCATTGTAACTGATGGAAAGTCACCATATAAAATAGAAGTAATATTTGGCATTCCCCAAGGAAGTGTTATATTCCCTCTGCTGTTTCTGATGTACATAAACTACTTAGGAGATGATCTGAGCAAACCCCTTAGATTTTATGCAGATGATGCTGTCATTTAATACCCTGTTATCAAACGATAAAAACCAACTGCAAAATAATTTCAACAAGATATGTGTAGGATGAAAAAAAGCAGCAATTTACTGACTCTAAATAGTGAAAAGCATGAAGTCATCCACATGAGTAGTAAAGGGAGCCTGCTAAACTTTGGTTACAGGATAAATCGCACAAATCTAAAGGCTGTCAATTCAATTAAATACTTGGGAATCACAATTACATGTAGTTTTAATTGGAATGATCACACAGAAAATGTTGTGGGGAAAGTGAAGCAAAGACTGTGATTTATTGGTACAGCTTGTGACAAAGCAAGCTGGGGTTTCTTTACTTCCTTCCTTGTTCCACCATCTGCCTCCTTAAATTCATTTTATTTTCATTCTTGCTTAATTACCATTAAAATGAATGAGTGTAATATTAATTTCCATAAACGAGAAAGGTCGGCCCTCAGTCTTAAGGAATATGGCACCAGGTCTATTTTTGTGCTTAGTTTTGTGTACGTAATGAAGTTTGTATTTTATTTTAATCATTCCTAGTTATTATCTTTTGCTACAGATCATTATAGCTTGCAATCAGTAATTCTTTTGCAACTTAGATTGTGTTGTTGACTTATAAACAGATATAAATTCTGTACTAATTACAAACACTTGGAAGAAGACTTCTAGGCTTCTTAAAGTATTTGTTTGGCTCTATTCGAAAACATAGTAGCAAAGCCAACCCTTAATTAATTCCAAAATAATTACCAGGTTTGTCAAAAGTATTGTTTGTATAACTATATCTGTTAATTTCATTACTTAAAAATTTCATTACTTAAACAAATAATTTGGCCTAACCTTTGTGGTAGAAGGAACTGGTACACAGAAGGAACTTTTCAATGTATTCAGTTAATTGAATGAGTTATGTATTAATTGTAATTTCTGTAATTTAAACATTGAACAGTGTATAGTTTCAGTGCCTCTTATTGTGAGATGTAAAGGACCAATTTTTGGTCCCCAGTCAGTCAGCCCCTGGCCAATTTTCAGATGTGAAACACATATTGGTTAGATTAACAACAATGCATCAACTTAACAGTGGAATAAGGGGAACACTAATAAGCCCTGTGGTAGAACAATTAATGACAATGTCTGTTTAATTTATTTGAAAAACACTGTCACAGGTACCGTATTATTCTGCAAAGAACTGTGAACTGCATGTTTAGGTTTTTACTTCTCATACATGTTCAACAGTAAACTATTGTAGCAGTATGCTGATGTTGCCTGCAACCTGTTAATGAGGCTTTTCAACATTTACCAATAGTGAATCGGACATATAATTATGTACTACTTGGAGGGGGGATGTGAACAGTGAAAGTAAAGAACTGTGAAACACAATTCTGCAATTGTCAACTACATCACTTACAGTGCCAGTATTGAACTTCCACCCTCCATTTTTCAGCGAGTATGACAGTGCAGTACATCAATACAGAGAACTATCAACGAAGAAATAAAGTATACAAACACCACAAACTCCAACAAGTCCAGTAATCAGATTGCTTACACTATGCTTGTCCACCCTCTTCCAGATTACTGGTGTGCACTGTGGGATCTTTGACAGATAGAACTGACAGAGGACATCAATAAAGTTCAAAGGAAGGCATCTTATTTTGTATTGTCACAAAATAAGGGAAAGAGTACCATGTGACATGGTACATGAATTAGAGTGGCAATCATTACAACAAACATAATTTTTTGTTGTGGTGGGACCTTCTCGAGACATTTCAATCACCAACTTTTTCCTCAGCGTGCAAAGGTATTTTGTTGGCACCCACCTAGGAAGGGAGAAATGATCATCATAATAATATAAGAAAAATCAGAGCATGTAAACAAAGAGTTAAATGTCCATTGTTCCTGTGTGCTGTCTGAAAGTGGAACAGTAGAGAAATAGCACGAACGTGGTTTGATGAACCCTCTGTTAGGCACTTAATTGCGAATTAAAGAGAAATCATGTAGATGCAAATGTAGGAAATACTGATCTTAAGACTGGCAGGTGAGAATCATTCAATCTACATAAACATAAATCTTAGTCTTACATTATTTTGTAATAATACGATTCATTTGTAAGCAGATCTTATTACTAACAAAAATGATCTTGAGTATTCTCATAATATGACTAATTAAAATTCAAGAATAATTCATGAGCTCCTGCATCTTTCACAGGATAATACTTATCTACTACACACAACAACCTAAAAATACATGTCTCACACAGTATCAAAACTAAATACACATCTTACATCTAAATTCAAAACATGTTGTAAAGCAAAAAGATTGTAATTTTGGCATTACACCAACATAAATATTCAGTTCAAACATTCCAATTAACTCTGTGTTCCTAAAATGATGCACACTAATTCCACAAAGAATAATATTTCAGTGAATCTTGATGAGGATAAAGTCCTTTAATTTGATGATTACTTGGGTGCCCTAATAGGTATGCACCAAGATTTGGAACCCTTAGAATGACAAAAGCTGCCATAAAAAACAACTACCACTTTTCATTCTTTTTATTCAATAGTTGGATGGCTTCTTAATAATACTTTCTGGGCCATTTGATACCTTAGCATTTTTACCACTTTCTTGTCACAATTGAGCTTTCTTGTGAACACTTCTTCTGTCGAACTGATCAAAGCTTTCTGAACCTTTTCTCCCCACTAGTCTCTGTCATTGGGAACCTGTGGAATCTGGTCCACCCATGAATTCTTTACCCTCCTGCAAAAGATTAGCTCTGCTGTAATGTAATGTGTTGACAAGACAGCAGATTCACCATTTCTTCAAATGATTTTATACAGTCAATCCTTAGTGTTTGTTGATGGTTACAATAATTCCTTATGAACCTGTTAAATTCTTGAAACATCCTTTTGATTTCTTCATCTATTGCTTACCACTGAGACTGAGCGATAAGACAGAAACTACTGTACAAGGCTGTGTGTGGAAGTTCATTAAGATGATGTATTTCCTTGGATTAGACCGGGTTTTTGTTCACATATCTCCCCATATTGATTCAAAAGGTCTAACTTCTGCTGTATTTGCTTGCTGGTTGGGTTTACTGGCTCTTCTAATTTTTTTTTATACTTGCGATGTGACTTCCAAGTTATTTGTTCTATAGGCTCAGAAATGCTCTTGTGCTGCTATGTTCCTTTACAATGACTTTAATCTGGAAAACTTGGCACTACCATCTGTGGCTACCATCCCTCCACAGCAGCTCAACTTTAGCTCTTTCACTATCAGAAAGAGAAGTCAATTTCATATCCTCATGGATAAACACAAGTCTCAGAATACAATCAACAATCAAGTCTTCAGCTACAAGAATGGTTCATGGAACTGCTACATTTTCTAGTTTTAGTAACTTCTCCATCATTCTAACATTTCTGGATCATGCGCAATAATCTTGCTGTTCTGTACAGGAATGCTACACAACTTTGTATTTGTGGATACTTTATTGAAAGAACTGCTTGAAGTCACACTGACAAAGGCTCCTGAGTCTAGAACAATAGTTGCTGGAACACCCTCAATACTGGTCCAAATTTCAGATTCTAGTAACAGCACCTATTCCTGGTTACATTGAATCAAACAGAGCAGAGCTCCTCCCTCATGTCGGTTCCATTAGTATAATGAAAGAATTTTGCAGCTCTATCACAGGTCCTGTCTTATCTCATGATCAGCTCTCCAGGGCTTGATGTGGTCAGAGACAGTTTACCGGATATTGTTCAGTAGGGTGACTGACATCATCAATGACTTTGGTAATCACTGGTGACTGAGATCTCCAGTCATAATTCACTGGTTTTGCAGATGTCTGTTACTTCAATATTATTACTAGGTGCATGGCCAGGACATATCTCATTTCACAGCACCTTTGTTTGTTTCAGTTAATATGTAATAATTCCCACTACCATTTCATTTGTTGTGGTTTTGATAACTGTTCAGTTTGTTATTTGGTTGGGGGTGCCCACATACAGTTCACGTGGTAGTGCTCCAATACAACCATTGATTGTACTAGGACTCTGTGAATAATAACCTCTGGGTCCTGGTTGCAACTTAAATGCCTCCTTCAATTATGCCCATCGAATGCAATACACACTTAAATTCTTCTAGATTGGATTCCAAACTTCTGGATAAGTTTCTCTCTAATTTCAACAGACAGTGTTTGCTTCAAGATCATTCAAATATTTCTACCTGAAATGGTTCATCCCAATAGCATGCCTTATTAAGTTATTATTAGAAATATCAGCGCAACCTCCCATTTTGAAAAGAGAAAAGCTCCGAGTAAAAACCTTCTTCTGAAGTAATACCTGCACACCACTGGACCACAATTTGACAAGAAAACCCTTTTCAAAATCTTGCACACTGAGGTGTCAAAAGTCATAGGATATCTCCTAAAATTGTGTCTGACCCCCATTTGCCTGGTGTAGTCCACCAACTCAATATGGCATGGACTCAACAAGTCATTGGAAATCCCCTGCAGAAATAATGAGCCATGATGCCTCTACAGCCATCCATAAATGTGAAAGTGGTGTCAGTGCAGGATTTTGTACATGAACTGACCTCTTGATTCTGTCCCATAAATGTTTAGTGGAATTCATGGTCGACAACCTGGGTGGCCATATCATTCACTCAAATTGTCCAGAATGTTCGTAAAAAGAATTGTGAACAACTGTGGCCCAGTGACATGGTGCATTGTTGTCCATAAAATTTATATTGTTGTTTGGGGACCTAGAGTCAATGACTGGCTGCAAATGGACTCCAAGTAGCTGAACATAATGATTTCAAGTCAATGATCAGTTCAGCTGGACTAAAACCTAGTCCATTCCAAATAAACACGGACACCACCAATATGGAACCACCACCAGCTTGCATAGTGCCTTGTTGACAACTTGGGTCCATGACCTTGTGACGTATGTGCCACACCTAAAATCTACCATCAGTTCTCCCCAACTAAAACTGGAGCTCATATGACCAGCAAACAGTTTCCCCCTAGACTGTTAAGGTCACAAGCCCAACAGGTGGTGTCATGCTTTTTGCAAAGGCACCTGTATTGGTCGACTGCCACCATAGCTGATTAATGCCAAATTTCACAGCATTGTCCTAATGGATACACTTGTCATATGTCCCAGACTAATTTCTGTGATTTTGTATTTCATGCAGAGTTGACTGTCTGTTAGCAAAGACACCTCTTCATGAATGCTGCTGTTCTTCATCATTAAATGAAGACTGTCAGTCACTGTATTGTCCACAGTGAGAGATAATGCCTGTAATCTGGTATTTTCAGCACACTCTTGACAGTGAGGATCTCTGAATATTAAATGCCCTAATGATTTCAGAAATGGAATGTCCCATGCCATCAGGTTTGAACTATCACTCCATGTTCAATTAATTTCCATCATGGGGCCATAATCATGTTGGAC
This sequence comes from Schistocerca piceifrons, assembly GCF_021461385.2. Classification (NCBI taxonomy): domain Eukaryota; kingdom Metazoa; phylum Arthropoda; class Insecta; order Orthoptera; family Acrididae; genus Schistocerca; species Schistocerca piceifrons. The sequence goes on from NC_060138.1 coordinate 85,199,305, forward strand.
ACCTTTTCATGTCAGGGAGCTGAGTACAACTGATGGCTCTGCCAATGCACTGCACTTTTATACCACATGTACATGATGCTACCACCATCTGTATATGTGCATATCACTATCCCATGACTTTTGTCACCTTAGGGTATGTTTCACATGAATCATTGATTTCAGCTACTCATATGGGCCTGTCACATGTATAAATTTGTTTACACAAATTATACTTTGTGGCCTGGTTGATGACAGGGGTAACACACCCGTAAAGTGAATGGCACAGGATACACCGTCTCTTACCTGATGAATATATTTGAAAATTTCTATGTTTAAGCATCTTTCCTTCTATCATTACTGTTGTGTGTAGTGTTGAAGCCGACAGTGCGCCATGTGCAGAAGGTGAAATATTTTGAACGGGCTGACACACATTCAGTATAGTCTGATCCTGCACTGTCCCCCGAACATCTATTAACTGTTTTTTCATGTTTTTGACTGATTCGCCTATTTTATTTCTCCACTGAAAAAAAACTCATTGTGTTTGTTCCTAGATCATGTGTAATTCCTCCTTTAGCCCACTGTCGGAGGTCACTTTGTCATCAGATTACTAACAGCAGTCTGGATTTGGTCATTCACAGATTGTGAGATTTTATCTACCTTAGACTTTGCCCAAGCATCTATGCCTGCTCCTGCCACTTGTGCATGGTTAACTATTCTTATATCATTTTCTTTGATCTAAAGGCATCACTCAGTCTAAAAGTTTGTCTACCATGTCACCTAGGGATTACAGCCTATCATGGATCTTGTTCATTTCTGTTGGTAGCTACTCCATAGATCCAGGAAATCAGCTCTTGAGGTTTTTGCAATTCAATTATCTTCTTTTCTAATTCCTTCAATGTGGCTTCCTGTTTCTCTGTCAATTCAGTAAAGGAAACATACTTGGATGAAGCCATTGCTATTACATCGAGATAGAGAAGGAACTCACCAAAATTTGTTATGAGAGCTGCAAGTGGAGAACTTCAAGTCTTATATATAAATTACTTATGAATGGATGAGAGCATATTGCAGTATTAGCTCAGTGTTACAAAACATAATACAGTCTTGTGAAATGCTATAACTGCAGAAGACAGGCAAAATGTGACACTGGGTTTTCTTGAAACTGAAGAGAGCTACTCTAGTTTACAATACAGCACCTGAATGTCACATTGCACATTAACCAAAATAATTCCAGAAATGTGTGAAGAGGCATAGAAAACTATGAAGGAGGAATATGTAAATGCAAATAAATGTTTAATACATTATATGGGCAATAAGAAATATTTCTATTTTTGAATTATTTTCTTAATTGAATTAGTGTTCCAACAACTACAAAATCAGTAAAAAGTACAAAACAGAATAGACATCAAATGGCTGTAACAATTCCAGCACTTCAAGTAATTACATTTCACATTGTCATGAACAGAAAACGAATGCCTTTTATCATCAAATCTATTGACTTATTTCCTTATTTTTATTTATTTATTTTGATCCAACATCAACTGATTACAAAAAAAAAAAACCTTTTTTTTCCAGTCTTCTGAATAAGTCAGAGCCTTACTTACTAGAGTTACATATTATTGCCTGGCATTATTATCTACACAACTTCTTCTAAATTTAGTTGAGAGAACAATGTTACACATATGGACTATACATAAAAACAATTTGCTATTTTAATACATAGGTTAAGAAATTTACAGGTTGCGACACAGTATTCAGATCTGAGATCAAATATTTACAGTTTGTGACACAGTCTAAGATCTGAGAGTCATATATTTTTAGATAGACGGTCTTCCATCACAAGAGTGTACTAAATCTAAAAACTCATCTATCGAATATACATGATTGTTTAGGAGCCATAATTTTAATTTATTTTTTAGTTCTGTAATGGGTAATTTGGAGATAATAGGATGGAAGCAATTCAATAGTTTTATGCCTACATAGTGAGGGCTTTTCTTATAAAGTGTTGTTCTATGAGAGATGTTGTGGGGTCTCTCTCTACCTCTGGTGCTGTGATTGAGTATTTCTTTATTATGTGTTTTGTTACTGTTCACTGCCATAATGATTATCTTAAGTACATACAGGCTATGAACAGTTAGTATTTTAAATTCTTTAATCAAATTTCTGCAGGACTCCCTGACACATTTCTTTCCCATAATTCTAAGTGCCTTCTTTTGTAGGATAAGTACACTTTTCATATTACCTTTACTGGTGGATCCCCATACCTCTACGCCGTAGCTTAGATGGAATTCAAATAGTGCAAAATGTAATTGCCTCAGAGTGGTAATGTTACAAAAAGGCATATATAGGGCATATATGGTAGTAGATAGCTTTTCGCAAATATCATTTCCATGAAGTATGGCGAGGCATTAGATTTGATCATATTTATTTGATGACATTCAAGATTTGACAAAGTTCCCTATTGTACCATCAAATTTCTTTGTCATATCAGCTTTGACAAGGAAATATGGTAGTGTAATACCTGCCTAACCCATATACACACAAAATACCATCACATAGACAAAGGACAGTAGAACAATAATCAGTGTTAAAAATAGATCAGAAATATTGTTTAATTGATCCAAATTGTGAAGAATACTATTTTGAAAGCAAATAAAAATCCTGGTATTCCTAGAAAGATCGATGAAAATTTTTACCAGTTATTTACTCTAGAAGATTGCCTAAAACTCTAAAGCTTGGTACAGGTTCAATCTAATCAAGAAAGCAAGAGTTACATGCTCTGACCTTATTTGCTGCTGAATTGTGAGGTATCTCTGTATTGGACCTGGACTTGGCATCAACTGCACCTGATCTCCAACCAGAAAATTTTCCTAACATGCAACAAAATAAAAAATAAAAAATTAACAATACAGCACAGTAATGTAATTCAAGGTCCTGACTCCTCAGGGACCTATCTTATACATATTTTAGTTTATGCATTTTAAAAGATGTACATTTTAACATTATTATTATTTATGATGATGTTAATTTTGATTATAAAATTCATCTGCTTCTTTACTAATATTGGAATCTTTATGAGCTTACATTATATTCTAGGTAAAATGTTGGCTGCACTCCAGCTGATCATTACTTAAACAAAATGTGAGAACTTCAAGCTTACAAAAACCAGAGTTCTACAGAATTATGGATTAGGTGGGCAGGTTACACGTTGTGCAACTTGTGGCAGTATGACTGACGAATGGCCACAACCATCGTACCATGTTTTAACAAGTTAAATCAAAATTTCACCAAACACAGCTCAATACAAAGTGTAGGTTCTTGTTGCTGATCCACTTTCCAATTATCCCTTTGTCCTGCAAACTGCATATACTTATGAACATGGGTGAAGATAACGATAATTAATAGTTGCTAAAATAATGATCTCACTCTGAGTTTTATTTTTGAGAAAATACAAAATGATCCTATACACTCACTAGTGATATTGTGAGTAATATTACCAGTGTCCAGACAGTTTAGAATGATTACAACTCATTTTGCATAGTATTAGAAAGGAGGTAGACTTTTTGTCTACCTTGCAAGATGATTAACAGATGAGAGCAAATATTTTTCTTCACCCCAGAGCCATAGCATCAAATGGTGGTGGCATTGTTTGCTCCAAGGCAGAAAACATGGATTATTATATCTGGAGCACATTGTGCATATGTCACCAAAAATAAAAAGATACACCATACCAGTCAGACACACTCAGAAGTATTTCCAGGAACATATTTAAATGAAAATTTTAGCAAGTTTATGACTACATCCAAAAGAAAATTTGATGAGATATTTCCGAAATAGCACATTCCCTTGGAGAATCTACCAGAAAAAACTACGTAAAAACGGTACCAGATTCCTAAATATCTCAGCTCTAGCAAAGATAACGAGAGTGACCTGGCATTCGTTTAGTTTTTTGTCAAATACAAAATGATATATAGGAAACTTCTGCAGGATGCAAAAAGAATTAAAAATGATAAGGACATACAGACGTTCAACAATAAAAGCTAAGCAATAATGAATATAGGAAAACAGGAAACTGGTAGCATAAAGACAAAACAGACAAATAAAAAATCAGAAATAATGGAGACTTAATAAATAAGCTTTTATAGACAGTTACTTTAGCAATGTAGCAACCAAACTGCAAGAAAAACTACTAAAAATACTATACAAGGCTACAAACAACTATGTGCCTCATGTAACACTGCTGCTACTGAAATGGAAGAGGAAATCGTTGGGACTGTGCATAAATTTAAGAGTAAAATGTCTACAGGTCTAGATGAGATTCCAGTGTGTCTATCAAGAGACTGTATTAACAGTATAGAAGCACCTGTAACAGACATTATAAATGAGGCACTTACATCCAGTTGCTTCTCTATTACCTAAATCAAGCAAAGGTTCTTCCTATCCACAAAAAAGGTGATAAAGAAAATACAGATAACTACAACCTAGATTCAACACTTTTGTCTTCATTTTCAAAAATGATAGAAACTATTATGAAAATATAATAGAGGGAAACATTCCACGTGGGAAAAATATATCTAAAAACAAAGATAATGTAACTTACCAAACTTTCATGTTCTCATACTGTATTTTGTGTCCATTTTCCAGGCAGTGCTCAGATATGGCTGGCTTGTCCAACTCCCTCTATTTAATATGTCTCTTGTGCTCAGTACAACACCCTACAACTGTGCAAATTGTTTGACCTACAAAGATCCTGCCACACTCACAAGGGACACCATGTACACCTGGCACATGAAGAGCTATGTTCTCTTTAACAAGGCACAGCAGATGTTGTATTTTAGGGATGGGCCAAAGCACTGGTCTCAATCCATGTCCCTGCAGTAACTTGCTGCTCATTGGCCCACAGCATGTAAGGAAAGCCACTGGTTTGGCTTATTCTGCCAATTCACAAGGCATCCATCTTTGGTGAAATCTGAAAGCATTTGCAGTGTCTCTCTTGCTATAATGCCAGCCGGTGTGGCCGTGCGGTTCTAGGCGCTTCAGTCTGGAACCGCGTGACCGCTACGGTCGCAGGTTCGAATCCTGCCTCGGACATGGATGTGTGTGATGTCCTTAGGTTAGTTAGGTTTAAATAGTTCTAAGTTCAAGGGCACTGATGACCACAGATGTTAAGTCCCATAGTGCTCAGAGCCATTTGAACCATCTTGCTATAACCATCCTCTCTGAACATGTGTCTCAAGTGCCGCAAGTCAGACTGTATGTGGTTGTCATCGGAAATAAATTTTGCTGTGTATATTAACGGTTTCAGGACCATTTTCTAGTGTACAAGATGGTGAAAACTATCAGTGTTTAAATGTTGATCAGTGTGCATTGGTTCCCTGTACACTGAATGACCGAGCTGATCTGCTGCCTTCCGCCCAATGAAAACATCCAAGAATGGTAGCTTGCCATCCTGCTCTATCTCAATGGCAAATTTAATGTTTGGATGAACACCGTTTGTATTATCCATTAACTGTTGCCGTGTATTTTCACCATGGTGCCATATCAGGAAGGTATCATGAGCATACCTAAGGAAGCAAGATGGACACAACACTGTAGAGTTTGGAGCCTGCTCCCTAAAGAGCTCCATGAAGAAATTTGCGACTGCTAGGGGCCCTGGTGAGTCCATCACTGTGCCTTCCATTATTTCATAATATTCATTATGGTATAAGAAGTGTTGTTGTAAGAACATAACACAACAGCTTGAGGATTCCAAATGGAAACAGTTGAGCCGAAAGATCCAGCATGTCTTGTACTGGAACCCTCGTAACAAGTGACACAATGTCCAGACTAACCATTATGTCATTTACTTCTGTTTTCATTTTCTTGTGTGTTTCAACAAATGTCTGGTAGGTTAGAACATGGTGTTCACAATGTTCTAGTTTTTTTGCTTATATTCCTGTAAGATGTTTTGTCAGTCTATAGGGGCAAAGCTAATTGCACTAACAATGGGGCTAAGAGGGACCTTTCCCATATGTATCTTCGGCAATCCATATGCCCAGGGAGGTCTGACAGCACAAGGCATTAATTTCTTCTGGTAGTCCATAGTCCTTTAATAACTTCCCTGTATTCATGATTAAGGCCTGTGTCAGATTGTGACTAAGTTCCCAGTACGCATCATCTTCTAATAAATATAGCACCTTCAGGTTCAGTGTTCAGAAACACTGGCATTTCCTCTGTTTGCTACCAAGACAACCAAGTCATCATTCGCACGCAATAAGGACAAGTCATGACAATCTTCTAGGTTAACACTCGTTTTTGGTGGGCTAGCTTAAACCCAGCCCGGAAGCTAGTGAGACATCCTCTGCTGTGTCATGCAACAGATGCCAGATGCACCGTTCAGTTCCACTAACACCATCGAAAACTGACAGATATTGTGTGACTGGTAAAAAATTAAGGCCTTTACCCAGACCTGCCACAGAGTTGTCGACTAGTTCTGGACTGCAGAGATTAACAACTATTCTGTGAAACTTATCATTCTTCACATCATTTCCTCTGTGAGTTACGTGGTCAAAATTGCTTGGATGTTGTCTTGCTGTCTTCCACAAATTGGCACACTGTTGTGCTCCTGTCACTATGTCAACCCACTCCCAATTGAATGGCGGCAAAGCTGATGATAGAAATTGATGACAATCAAACAGCTTTCAGGTACATGGATCAAGCTCATACCTTGTCTGCTGGTCCACTGTCTCACAATAGTATGGCTTGTCCTTTTTAAAATCCTGTCCACTGAGGCAGTTTGGATGTGTTGGGTAACTCCAACAAAGTGAGGAATAACCTCCTTATCAAAGTAGCATTGCCATATTCTAAAGAACTCAGCAGATGAGATTTCTTTTTTCACAGTTATTCCAGTAGTCTCACACTGTGCATTGTCCCCTCACTGCAGAGGAAACATAAGTATGCTCAAAGACTTTTGTGGCACCATGTCTTCTTTGTTTTCTGACAGCTTCAAATCAAATTAAATTAATGAGCTTTCAATGGCTATTTTTGCCATTGTCATCAGGAGTTAAACTACTGACTGCTGGGGCTGTCACAAATTTCTACTTATAAAGCCACAATTGCAGCTTCTGCCTCCAGTCAGAGAGGACCAAAATGATGTGTGAGCAGAAGGCAAATTAGGCAGCTCATAGCAGCTCAGGCTCATTGTGAGACAGAACGACGTCAGGTGGCATGAGGGTCCTCTCACATTTGAAACTATTGCTCCCACCTCCCTACAAGCATTGTTGCTTACTTTCAACATCAAAAACCTGCCCCCATGCACAGCACAATAGCCTGCTACTTTGTGAAGGACAATGTCTATGCAAAGTAACAAGTTTGACTTCTCACTTCACAGAGGTACTGATGTGGAAAATGATAAGGCAAATACAATAGCTGTTAATATCTCCATCCCAGAAATGGAAAATGGTTCTGCACCAGCATTGAGAAAAAGCCTTAATTTTTCACCAGCCTCAAGATGTTTGCCAATTTTTTATGTTAGTAGTGGAATAGAGTAGTGCATTCATCATCTCTTGCATGACACAGAGGACATCAAACTAACTGCCAGCCATATACTGGCAAAACCTAAACCACTGAAATCTAACTTAGCCAGGGGGAACAAAGTGATTTATGCTCATCATGTGAGAATGATGACTTGATTATCTTGCCAACTGGCAAAGGAAATACCACTGTGCTTCTGAACACTGAAAACTATAACTTGAATGGGTTACATTTATGAGAAGATGATGCATACTGGAAGATCAGTTGTGATATGACACAGGCCATATTCGTGAAGAGAGGGTGGTTATTAAAGGACTCTTGTTTACCAGACAAAGTGGTGAAGAAATTAATGCCACCACCTATCTGACTACTCAGGCCCTATGGATTCCCCCGAACATGTGTAAGAAAAAGTTCCATCTTACATGCATTGTTAGTGAATTCTGCTTGCCCACCAACAGTCCACCAAAACATCTTGCAGGATTATTAACATTGAAAGTGGGACATGTTGTAAACTTGCATAAATTTGTTGGAACACCCAAGAAAATGAAAACAGGCAAAATTGATTAAATGTTTAATCTGGACATAATGCCAATTTTTATGAGTGAGACAATTCAAGATACGCTGGTCCTTTCAGCACAAACAGCTTCCACCTTATGCTGTCAAGTTATTCCATCAAGTTCATTTGGAAACATATTTCTTTACTGTGTCTCAAATATGACAAGAAGAATCAAGAGAGAAGGTTCTGTCTCATGAAGAAATATGTTCCTTCAAACTAAAAGCTACCCTGTACAACAAACACATTTACACCTACACATTTGGACACAGCCATAGACACACAACCTCGCCACATAAACTCAATGACCATCATCTTACACACTGCTCACTGTAAAGTATTAATAGTTCAAACAAGATGATGAAACTACAAAGAAAAAGACTTACCATAAAAAAATATGTCCCTAATACAGAAGATCAATTCTATTCAATAACCACATATCAAACAGCCCAGGTTTACACTGAAAAAGTGACATATGAAACATTATCACATAATGTAATTACACGGATTGTACAGAATACAGAATTTAAATACCAGTACCTCAATTTACATGAAGAACCAAGAAAGAAGATTTTCAAACATAAACAAAGAAGATGAAGCTACACAAATAAAGACTCTAGTAAAACACAAATACACTTCCAACTACAAACGAGAACAGTGACAAAAGACATGAAATGGAGAATATGGGATGGCCACTGAGAGCTATAAAGCCATTAGCTACATATTACAATTGACACATATATAATGATGATGATATCTACTGCTGATGAGTGTCAGAGTCTGTGAAGCTGGGAGTTGCAGGATGTGATAAATGTAATAAATAACAGAGATGCTGAGTGTCAGATAGGCACAACAAAAAGATTTTCACACTTAAAGCTTTCAGCCAATGGCCTTTGTTAACAATAGACACATATACATTCATGAACACACTCACGTAAATGCAACTCCCATGCACGACTGCAGTCTCAGGCAACTGAAACAACACTGTGAACACCAATGCTGCTGCTCTCAGTGTGGTTTCAGTTGCCTGAGACTGCAGTCATGTATGTGAGTTGCATTTGAGTGACTGTGTATGTGAATGTATGTGTATCTATTGTTGACAAATACTGAAAGCTTTGAGTGTGAAAATCTTTTCGTTGTGCCTATCTGCGGCTCAGCATCTGCGCTATATGGTGAGCAGCACCTCTCCTTCTCAAAATATTGTTAAATTCCATCCTGGATTTTCCACTGTTTGCTAATAAATAACAGAAACATACGTAAACTTACTATAACCACAACTGGTGATTTATATCATTCACTAAATGCTACATTTGTTGGTGATATAAATTATTGAACACCGACATATCAAAACAGAATTCAAATATACAATTCATATTTCTCACATATATTACTGTATTAATGAAAAAGGAAACAAAATAACTCATAAACCTTGACATGTAAATTGTAAATGTGTTATTACAAAATGGCACCACAAAATTGTCTGCCCCTTATATTACATGAAGCATCAAGAAAGTAGGTTTTATCTCATGAGGAAAAATATGCCAACGAAACACAAGCTATTCCATACAATGAGCACACTCATACCAACACATGTAGACAGAGCAATAGATGCACTCTACATCCTAGCTACATAAACTCAGTGACTATCATCTTAGACAGAACTCCCTGTATAGTATTAACATCTCAAATTACATGAAGAACAAAGAAAGAAAAAGACCTTGCATGAAGAAAGATGTCCCTAATATAACACATCAGTACTGTTCAATAACCACAAATAGCTCAATTGGATGCTCACAAAGTAATATAATGCAATCTTATCACATAACTCAATTACACATTTTTACACAATACAAAATTAAAAATACCAGTCCATCAAATTACAGAAGAACTAGGAAAGGAGATTTCCACAGGTGAGGAAAAAAGACGAAACTTTACAAAGACTCTTGTACAACACAAACATGCTTCCAATAACAAATGAGTACATTGACAGAAGACATCAAATGTGGGATATGAAATGGCCACTGAGACCTACAATGCCATTATATGATGACAACTGCTATTAATGAGTGTTTCTCACAAGAACAAAACATGTGTCAATCAATGGAAAATCCAGGATGGAATGCAACAATATTATGAGACGGAAATTTGCTACTCACCATATAGCGGAGATGCTTAGTCACAGACAGGCAGATATAGCATCTCCGCTATATGGTGAGTAGCTACTTTCCTTCTCATTATATTGTAACATTCCATTCTGGATTTTCCACTGTTTTATTTTTGCTTGACAGCTATTATTCAATACTGACCCTGTTTTCCTTTGTTACTAATTTCTTTTGCAGGACTATACTCAGTGTCAAACCTTCTTTCTCTTCTTTCTGAAGGCTTTAATGGCCACAAGCTTTGTTCATGGATGGAATAAATTATCAGACACTGAGATTACAAAATAAAATAAATTCAGAAGATTACATAGTTCTTACATACATTACTGTATTACTGAAAAAGGGGAAAAAAAACTACTCATAAGTTTTACAGTGTGAATTCTAATTACGTCATCACACAAAATTGCACCCAAAAATTGTCATTGTGGACCTCACATTGAAAAGATGTTGTCTGCAACACAGTTACATGCTGTTAACCACTGAGAAAGTCCTATGCAACAGAAAGCAGCTCTGTTTATATCCATAATCATAAACAATAGTATGTACTGTTTAAAACGGCTGGATAACTTGCACAGTATATTGTTTATATGAGCACAATCAACTTTCTACCAATAATTACAATGCAATAGTCTTCCTACAATGACACTGCTTGGGTTAAATTACTTACCCCTAATATTACATGAAGAATCAAGAAAGTAGGTTTTGTCTCATGAAGAAACATGTCCCTACAAAACAAATTTACTATGTACAACAAACAGACTCATACCAACACATTTGTACACAGCCATAGATACACTCTATATAACCTAGCCACATAAATTCAATGACTATCACCTCACAGGCAACTCACTGTAAAGTACTAACAACTTAAATGACAGGATGAACAAGAGAGAAAAAGACCGTACATGTAGAAAGATGTCCCTAATATACAAGACCAAAACTATTCAATAACTACATATCAAACTGCTCAACTGGACACTGGAAAAGTAACATAATGAAACCTTATCACATAACTGAATTACAAATTTTTACAGAATATAGAATTAAAATACTGGTACCTCAAATTACATGAATAATCAAGAGGGAAAATTTCCAAACATAAAGAAAGAAGATGAACCTACACAAATAATGACTCTAGCACAACACAAGCATGCTTACAACCACACAAGAGTACAGTGACAAAAGACGTGAATGAAGGTTTTGGGACAGTCATGTGAGTTACAAAGCCATTAGCTACAAATTAATATTAATGTGTATAAGGTGATGACACCTACACTGATGAGTGTTTCCCACATCAACAAACATAAGTAGACCTTCAGTGCCTGTGAAACTGGGAGTTGCAAATGTGATAAATATAATAACAAATATGTACATAAACCTGCTATAAAAATATGGTGACTTATATAACTCACTAAGTGCTATGTTCATCAGTGGAATAAATTATGTCACACTGAGATATCAAAACAGAATTAATGCAAATCATACATCTTTCTTACATGTGTAATTGTATTATTGGTAAATAAAGCAAAATAACTGATAAATCCAAACATGTGAATTCTAACTATGTCAGTACACAGAAAAAGTGATCATTGTGGACATCACATACTGAAACACTGTGGTCTGCAACAAAGCTAATGGCTTTCAAACTCTGAGAGAGTCATATTGCAGAGAACACACAACTATATATCTATATCTCTAGAGTTGCGAAGAACTCTGTGTGCTATTTACATTACAATTTTTTTTTTCAATAACAGCACCGCACAAGGTAAACTGATTACCTCAATATTACATGAAGAATAAAGAAAGAAAATTTTGCATCAAGAAGAAACATGTACCTACTCTATACAGCATGCACAATCACAGGAAGAGATGTGGACACAGAAATAGATACATTCAACAATATAGATGTATAAACTTGATCCCAGTCATTTTACACACTACTCACAAAGAGATAGGAAATCTTACAAGAAGAAAGATAACCCTAAATGTGAGGGCTGGCTGAAAAGTAATGCCTCCACCTCCATAACTCTTCAACATCTGGCAGAATTGGTTTTTGCCAGGTACTGGTTTGTTCCATAGCCTCTTCTCTACAGCTCCAGTTGGCGGGAAGCCTTAGCATTGAACAGTTGTGTTGTTACAGTGTAAAGTATGGAGCCATGAGCAGACAGTTAGTCAATGCAATTTATGCAATGTGCAGTCACTAAATTCTTGACAGCAGAAGGTGTTACCCCAAAGGAGATTCATCAGAGCAAGAAAGCAGTTTAATGTGACTGTGTTGATGTGAGTACTGTACATCATTTGGCCTGTAAGGAAAAGGGAAATGTTTTCCTGCAGCATGACAATGCCAAAACACACTCCTCACGTGCCACCACAGCAGAACTTCAGAGACTGAATCTCACCACCATATGGCATCCTCCATACAGTCCAGATTTAGCGCCATCTGACATCCATGTGTTCTCGATAATGAAAGACCATTTGTGGGGACATCATTATGCTTCTGATGAAGAGCTTGAGAGAACTGTGAGACTCTGGTTGTGGAAGCACAGTGTTGACTACTTTCGTGATGGCTTCAGAAAACTTATTCATCATTGGCAGAAATGTATCCAATTGGCTGGTGATTATGTGGAAAAGTGAATATTGATAATTAAAGATCACATACAAAGGATTATTTCAGCGTTTGATTTATTAAAATATTCCCATCCAAACCCAATTAACAAATGTGGAGGCATTACTTCTCATTCAAGCCTCATACAAGATAACTACTATTCAAATGGAACACATCAAACAGCTCAATTGCACACTAATAAATCAACATGATGCAACCTTATCACAAAGCTCAATCAGAAACTTTTTACACAATACAGAATCAAAAATACCAATCCCCTCAAATCACATGATGAATCAAGAAAGAAGATTTCCATATGTGAACAGGGAAGATGACACTTCGCAAACAAATACCCTAGTACAACACAAACATGCTTTCAGCTACACATGAGTACACTGACATGAAAGAAATGGAATGTAGGATATGGGATGGTCCTTCACAGCTACAAAGCCATTAGCCACATGTTAAAATTAATACATATTTGGTGATGAAACCAACTGCCAATGAGTTTTTTTTCCACATGAATAAACATGAGTACAACTTCAGATTCATGAAAACTGGGAGTTGCAGCATGTAATAAATAACAGAAATGTAAGTGAACTTGCTATAAGCAACTGGTGATTTATATAACTCACTAAATGCTACATTTGTGGATGGTATAAATTATTGGACACTGAGATATCATAACAGAATTAATACAAAGGATACATATTTCTTGCATATACACTGAAGAGCCAAAGAAACTGGAACACCTACCTGATATTGTGAAGTTCCGCATCACATGGTACAGACTGAACTAATGTCTGAAGTACTGCTGGAAGGAACTGAACTGACTCCCTGAATCCTGCAGGGCTGTCCATAAATCCATAAGAGTATGAAGTGGTAGAGATCTCTTCTGAACAGCACATTGCAAGGCATCCAAGATATGCTCAATAACGTTCATGTCTGGGGAGTCTGGTGGGCAGCAGAAGTATTTAAACTCGAAAAGAGTGTTCCTGGAGCCATGGTGTAGCAATTCTGGATATTTGGGGTGTTCCATTGTCTTGCTGTAATTGCCCAAGTACACTGGAATGCTCAATGGACATGAATGGATGCCTGTGATCAGACAGGATGCTTACATGCAAGTCACCTGTCAGAGTCATTTCTAGACATGTCAGGGGCCCCACATCACTTCAACTGCACATGCCCCACACCATTACAGAGTTTCCACCAGCTTGAACAGATCCCTGCTGACATACAGGGTCCATGGATTCATGAGGCTGTCTCCATACCTGTACACATCCATCTGCTTGATACAATTTGAAAGGAGACTTGTTTGACCTGGCAACGTGTTTCCAGTCATCAATAGTCCAATGTCAGGGTTGATGGGCCCAGACAAAGTGTAAAGCTTTGTGTGGTGCAGTAATCAAGGGTACACAAGTGGGCCTTTGGCTCTGAAAGCCCTATGGTTCACACAGTGACACTTGTTGATGGCCAAGCATTGAAATCTGCAGCAATTTGCAGAAGGGTTGCAATTCTGTCATGTAGAATTATTCTCTTCAGTGGTCATTGGCCCCATTCTTGCAGGATCTTTTTCTGGTTGCAGCAATGTCAGAAATGTGATGTTTTACCGGATTCCTGATATTCAAGGTACACTCATGAAATGGTCATACAGGAAAATCCCACTACATTGCTCCCTCAGAGACGCTGTGTCTAATCCCTTGTGCACCAACTATAACATCACATTCAAACTCATTTAAATCTTGATAAGCTGCCTTTGTAGCAGCTGTAACTGATCTAATAACTGCACTAGACACTTGTTGTCTTATACAGACAGCAGAGCCATATTCTGCCTTTTTACAAATCTCTGTATTTGAATCTACATCTAGATATATACTCTGCTAGCCACCAAGCAGTGTGTGGCAGAGGGCACAATTCGCACCAAAGTCATATTCCCCCAGCTCTGTTCCACTTGCGAATCGCGCATCGGAAAAGCAACTGTCTGAATGCCTCAGTACGAGCTCTAATTTCCCTTATCTTTGAATGGAGATCATTGTGCGATTTGAAAGTTGGTGGTAATAATATAACCTCTACATCCTTATCGAAGATCAGATTTTGGAATTTAGTGAGCAGCCCATTCCGTTAAGTGCATCGTCTATCTGCAAGTGTGTCACTTCAGACTTTCAATCACATTTGAAACCCTCTCGCGATGGCTAAATTTACCAGTCACGAATTTTGCTGCTCTTCTTTGGACCTTCTCAATCTCTTGAGTCAGACCCAACTGGTAAGGGTCCCATACAGATGAACAATACTCTTAGACTGGATGAACTAACGTATTGTAAGCAATTTCCTTTGTTCAAGGACTGCATTCCTTCAAGATTCTACCAACAAACAGCAATCTAGGGTTCGCTTTGCTGGTTACTTTTGTAATCTGATCATTCCAGTTGAATAATTTTGAGGAGTCACAACCAGATACTTGACGGATGTTACCACTTCCAAAGACTGGGCATTTATTTTGTAACCGTGCATCAATAGGGATTTTTGCCTTATTATACGCAGTAGGTTACACTTACTGATATTGAGAGATAACTGCCAGTCATTACACAATGCATTTATTTTCTGCAAATTATCATTGATTTGTTCACAACTTTCATGTGATACTACTTCCCTGTAGACTACAGCATCATCGGTAAACAATCTAATGCCATTGTCAATACCATCTACCAGATCGTTTATGTAAATCGTAAAAAGCAGTGGACCTATTATGCTGCCCTGGGGCACACCTGAAGTTACGCTTGTTTCTGTTGAAGTCACCCCAATCAGGACGACATACTGCTCTCTGTCTGTTAGAAAACTTTCTATCCAACTGCATATGTCATCAGATAGACCGTAGCGCGCGATTTCTGGAACAAGTGACAGTGTGGAACTGAGTCAAAGAAATATGGCATCCATCTGGGAGCCAGTATCTAGAGCCTGTTGTATATCATGCAAAAAGAGGGCCAGCTGTGTCTCACATGACCGCTTTTCCCTAAAAATGTGTTGGTTTCTGCGGATGAGTTTCTCAGAGTCAAGAAATGTCATTATGTCTGAACACAAAATATGTTCCATGCTTCTACAACAAATCAACATCATTGAAATTGGCCAGTAATTTTGTGCATCTGATTTTTTACCAATTTCTTTGGTTCTTCAGTATTATTGCTGTATTAATGGAAAAGAAAACAAAAAACTAATAAATCTTAAAATGTGTGTTCTAATTTTGTTATTACCAAGAGCACCACAAAATTGTCATTGTGGATGTTATATATTGGAAAGATGTTGTCTGCTACAGTGCTACATGCTATTAACCACTCAGCAATTCCTATGCTGCAGAAAATACAACTATATATCTAAGGGATCATCAAGAACTCAATGAACAGATTAGAAATGGCAGACTAACCTATATCACATAACCTTCATACAAACACATACAACTGTCAACATATATTTACATTAAAACACTTTTATCAATTATGACACTGCACAGGTTAAACTGATTACGCATAATATTACATGAGGGATGAAGAAGGAATATTTTTTCTCATGGAGAAAACAAAAGCTACTCTATACAACAAACACTCTCTCACAAACAGATGTGGACACACGCACAAAAGCACTGTATAACAAAGTACCATGAACTTGACAACAATCATTTCACACACTACTCACTCAAACAACTCACAGAACCAAGAAAGGAAACCTTATATGAAGAAAGATGTTACTGATATACAAGATCAATACTATCCAATCAACACACTTCAAACAACTCAACAGGACACTGACAGAGCAACAGAATGCAACCTTACCATACAAACTCACTTACACATTTTTCACACATTACAGAATTAAAATACCAGTCTCTGAAATTACATGAAGAATCAAGATAGAAGATTTCCGTACACAAATAAAAAAGATGAACCTTCACAAATGATGACTCTAGCACAACACAAACATGCTTCCAACTACCCTTGAGTATGTTGACAAAGATCGTTAAATGGAAGATTGCGGATGGTCACTGAGACCTTCAAAGCTATTAGCTACATGTAAGAAACAACACATGTATGGTCAAGGCACCTACCAGTAATGTGTGTATACCATATGAACAAACAACAGTACAGCAACAGAGTTGCAGAAACTGGGAGTTGGAGAGTGTGATAAATATAATAGATAACAGAAATCTACAGTTTACAAACTGCTATGGAAAGTGGGAGTTACAGCATGTGACGAATACTATAAGTAACAGAAATTTTAGTTAACTGCTTTTGGAAATTGATGAATTATAAAATCTCAGTAGATGCTATGTTGTAGAATGGATTAAATTACCACACACTAAAATATCAAAAAGAATTTGATGAAAAAGACAAGTATTTCTTGTGTATATTACTGTATAAATGGAAAAGAATACAGAATAAGTGTTATACCTGAAAATGTGATTACTAGTTATGTCATTACACAAGAGCACCAGACGATTCTTACTGTGTGCTACACATATTGAAAATATGTAGTCTGAAAAACAGCTAACTGATGTTTAACACTCAGCAAGTCCTATGCCACATAACATACAACTGAATACCTCCTGAAGTGCAAAGAATTCTATGCACTCTTTAAAACTGGCAGAATAATCTATACTGTGTATCCTCCATACAAACTCACAGAATGTTCCCACTCCCTCATAAAACAAGAAAACAAACTTCCCTTCAGACCCATAAAACTCTCAAACAATAATTAGAATACAACATTTTTCAATAATGACACAGTTCATGCTAAACTGCTTATCCCTGAAATTACATGAAGAATCAAGAAAGATGAGAACAACTCTATCCATGAACTGTCCACAGTAATTCACTCTCTGTCCTACTTTCCTATTCATAATAAACCTACTTCCATTATACTGCATTCTCCTGCTCTTGATATTACCTTTTATTCATCTGACCATAAATCCTCATTCTCTTTCCATTTCAATTCACTGACACAAACTACACCTGGACTGAGACTTAGTATTTCCCTTTTTTACATTTTCTAACTTCCCTACAATGATGAAACATCTGACATTCCATGTCTCATCTCGTAGAACATTATCCTTTCATTGGTTATTTAATATTTTTCTCACCATCACCTCCCCTGTGCAGTCCCCACCCAGAGATCTGAATGAGGGACCAGTTTGGAATCTTTTGCCAATGGAGAGACCATCGTGACACTTTTCCAATTACAGGCCACAGCTCTTATCCGTGAAGATATGGTGGCTAAAGATGTCCTCTGAATGGATGTAACACAGCTGCAACAGCTGCTGCTGCCTTGATTCACTAGATTACTTGAATGAGTGTGATCTGTCACAGGACTCAGTGGACTGTGAGCTACCACATTCAAAATTTTGTGCAAGTTTTTGAAAATTGATCCATAGTGTCCTTTACTTTTTCTGCTACTACCTTGGTTAAGAAAACCTGGTCTTTGTACACCAAGACCTCCAATTCTCTACTGATTCCCAGTTGTTCACAAAGGGAGGAGCTTTCACTGTTATTTGTCATTCAGACTTGTTCACAATACTGGAGGCATTTACGACACCTAACCACTGTGTCTTATGCATTGTTCCTATACACTTCCATTGGTTCAGTGTGGACTGTTACAGTGTTCTTCTTCTTCAAATGCAGGAATTAATTACCGCATGCTACTTCATTTTATCAGCGTGATGCATCATTTTGTTTGGGCTGCTCTACTTATGTGTAGTGGTACTATTGCATAGGGATTTTGATATGTACCAGATGTACCCACAAACACACAAAACATTAATTACATAACTTTTTTATTTTTAAAGTAAAACATTTTTTTTCCTTGGAGGGGCCTGTAACCCCCAGACAGCATGTCCCCAGCTGACAGACTGGTGGTAGGGGTGAAATGAAATACCTCCCATGGACCAACAGGCAAATCAGTACCAGACCCAGGAAGAATACAATGTTTAAGACGGGCTCCAGAATTGTGGAAGACAACGAAATACCATTGAAATTTATTTTCCGTGCATAAAACAGGCTCCCATTTATATTCAAAATATGGGTTCCTGTTATGTTAATCAGTATCTGATGACAGAATAGTCACCTGCTTGGAACACAGAGTGTGTGTGTGTGTGTGTGTGTGTGTGTGTGTGTGCATGCTTTACACAGAGAGTGTGTGTGTGTGTGTGTGTGTGTGTGTGTGTGTGTGTGTGTGTGTGTGTGCATGCTTTTTGGAGGGGTTGGGGAGCGGCAAGTGGGGGTAGGGGGGTGCAAGAACATCATGGAAAGAAGAGGCACAATATCAGAACAATGACTTCTGCCTGGAATGTCAAACGCTGCTACAACCAAAACAAAAATATTTTAAAAGATAGATGGGAAACAATAATATGAAGATTATTCTAGTTGTTGAGCTACAACTGGATGGATGTGAAGAGCTGCAGTCAGATAAAAAGAAAGAAACAAAAGTGTTTAGCTACTGAAGGGGATATTCTGTATCAAAAATGGTGCGAATTTATAATACACATGACCAACCAGACGTGGTCAGAAATGTATTCACATATAAATGAAAAATTCGGCTGCATTGGAATTTAGTTGCATTTTAAAATAATGAAAAATTTAATTTTTTATTAATAATGTTGATAACTTTGAGTATGAAATTCTATAGTAATATTAGAATCTTTATGCGCAAATGTAATACAATGTGTAAAATGTTGGCCGCACTTTAGTCACAAATTAGTTAAATAAAATATCAATGAAAATAATCAAATTTTGAAAATACAATGTCATTGGATACTTAAAAAATCTACCCACCAAACGGTGGCAGGAGACTACACATGTAAATGTACAGAAATGTGCAACCTTTTGGAACCTGTGGCTCTTTCTGCTGCCAGAAGAGCTGAAGGGGAAGGAAGAAGTGTGAATGGAAAAAACTAGTGAGGTTTAGGAAATATGGAGAGTTTGGGAGAGGAACACCGGGTCAAGGGAGACTTACTGGATGGGATAAGAAGGAAAGATGGATTGTTGAGGACTGCACCAGATGAAATTTGAAAATCTGAGAGGTTAAAGGTGGAAGATAAGGCAATATGCAAAACAGAAATTATAGACAATACATCATGCACAACTTAAAATGAAAAGAAAGCTAAGTATGTGTTAGGGTTGGGGGGAATAGCCAGGTCAGAAAACCATGATACTGAAACCTAAAAGGGAGTGAAGAAATGAATACCGAAAGCAAAGAAATTAAGAAAAATTAATAACAGGTGGGTGGCAAGTACCAAGGACAAGTTGTAATGCCAGTTGCCAACTGCGGAGTTCTGAGAAACTGGTGTCTGGGGGCAGAATAAGATGGCTCATGTGCTGAAACAGGCACCAAGTTCAAGACTGACATGTTTTAGAGCAAGCTCTACAACAGGATAGTGTGTGTTGTCAGTATACATCCTCTGTCTATGCCAACTCACCCAAACTGGCAACTTGGTGGTAGTCATGCCCATGTAAAAGGCCAAACAGTGTTCATGTAATGGCTGGTACAGGAGATGTATCATTTCACAGATGGGTTTCCCTTTGGTAGTACATGCTCTGCCAGCTATAGAACTGGTGATGTTAGGAGACTGCACAGGGCAGATATTACAATGGAGATGGTTACAGGGGTACGAACCATAGAGTAGGAAAATGGGTGCAGAAGGAGTGCAGGCTCTGGCAAGGATATTGTGGAGATTTGGAGGGAGTTGGAAAGCTACTCTAGATGTGATGGACAAAATGTCACACATAATGGTCCTCATTTCAGGGCATAATTTAAGAAGTCAAAGCCTTGTCAAAGTATCTGATTAATACTTTCAAGACAAGGAAATGCTATGACAACAGGCGTATTCCTAAGATTTTTTGGGAGGGATCAGCAGTACCATGATTGGTTGTGTTGACCCAGGAAATCTGCTTTTGAGATAAGTTGGTGCTGTAATAACATCCAGTGAAGACAGAGGTAAGAATGGTGGTGTATTACTGTAAAGATCCTGCATAGGAACAAACATTTCGCCTTGAATGCTGGTGATGTATGGCAGGAAATATTTGACTTGGAAAATATGGCAACTGTCAAAATGTAAGTACTGTTGTTTGTTAGTATGCTTAAGACACCCAGACAACATGAGAGCTCAAAAAATGGAAATTTTGTCTTTTATTTAACAAAATTCTGTGATTCTTCCTGAGTTTCAAACTATGTACTTTATTTATAATGCAACTGCATCATTTTGTGTTCAAATTCCTATTTAAAGCAGTTGTCGTCACTTTAAAAAAAAAAAATGCCTAGGAGGCCACAAGAAGTCTGCTGGTATGAAACATAGGCCTTAATTTGAGAAAGAAATATCTGATAATGTACATTTGGAGCACAGCATTGTCTGGTAGTGAAACACGAACTGTGGGAAAACCAGAACAAAACAGAATTGAAACATTGAGATGTGGTGCTACAGAAGAGTATTGGAAATAAGATAGAATGATAAGGTACAGAATGATAAGGTTCTCTGCAGAATTAGTGAGGGAAGAGGTATATGGAAAATACTGACAGGACATAAGTTAAAATGTCAAGGAATAACTTCCATGGTACTACAGGGAGCTGTAGAAGGTAAAGACTGTAGAGGAAGACAGAGATTGAAATACATCCAACAAATAATTGAGGCCATAGGTTTCAAGTGTTACTCCGAGATGAAAAACACAAAACCTTGGCTAAAATGTCTCATTATTTAATTTTGGCACAAACATTGTACTGTGTGCAGGGATTTATTGCAAATGATGCTTTCGTCAATATAAGTAGTTTACTTCAGCTTACTTGTGCTTTACGCACACAATTATGTTGTAAACTAGTTGTTGTGACTGTTTTAGGTGTTTTTCAAATAATTTTGCATCTTAAAATGTCAAAAATTAATAAGTTTAATTGCTGTCATAAATTTTATGGCAATCTACTGCTTATGTTGTTGAAATCACATTAAAACTGAAGAAATTGTTAGGCTGCAGTTAAGAGGATGTACTTCATGGTGAGGGTATGATAGATGTAAATCAAAAGAACAAAAACATACAAATTCACAACCCATGCCATAAACTGTTATGGTACACAGTGAAGGTGAACAGGCCAGAGTAACAAAGGAAAGACAGAAAATTAAAGAAGATTAAAAGGACACTGACTCAGTAGGATATGGAGCTGGAGTGTTTTGTCATTTATAATTGAGAACAAAATTGCATGCACATCTTGACTTTCAGTTTCTCATGATCAACACACAAGCCAGTCCATATCTGCATCCAGTCACACCTATCAATTGACCTGTTTATACAGAGTTTAACTGATATAGAGAACAAGAATATACAACAATATATGAAATATTTTCAGCTGGAGCATGCCATATGTTCACAAATTATTAGGAGAAAAAAGCAGATTCCTAAATAACATTTTTTTCAGATACATAGAACAAGAAATTTGTAAGTATTCCTGTTCCATTCTTAAACGAACAAAATATGTTCTGACCTTTGAATTCCAATAGTGTGGAAGTACAGTATGCTTAGAATAAAAATCACACATAATACAATATGTAAGGGAAAAATCAATTGTCACATTATTTTGAATGCAGCAGTGTTCAAATTTTTGTCACACGCAGGTCACAATATACTAATTATTTGATTAGAGTTTCATTTCAAGTATTATTAAAATTTTTCTTTAAAAATGCTAGTGTAAAAAACAACCATGATGCTTCAGTCCCCTAACGTGAACAAAAGTGATGTCTAGGTCCTCCTAGTTTGAACAGAAGTGTGTAGCTGACCCTCAGTGAGGATAAGGGCAATATAAAGGAAAGAGGCATGGGATTCAAAATAGGACTGTGTGACATTTCATTGGGAGAATTTTTAACAGGCCAGCCTCACTATGAGTCCATACTGTAAAGATGTCATCACTGTATCTAAACCAAACCAATGGCTCAAGGCATGGGGACACCAGGAAATCCTCTAAGAGACACATGAAAAGGGTGGCATAGGAAGAGCAATCCTGGTTCCCATGACCGTGCCACTGATCTGTTTATATATCTGCCCCTCAAAGGTAAAGCAGTTGGTGTAAGGGTTGGGGGTTGGAACATTTGGTGGAGGAGACCAGACAGCGAGGTCATCGGTCTCATCAGTTTGCGGAAAGACAGGGAAGGAACTCAGTTGTGACGTTTGAAAGGAAACATCCCAGCATTTGCCTGGAGCGATTTAGGGAAATCACAGTAAGGTTAAAGCTGATTAAGGTGAGTAGGAAGGGCATCACAGGTTTGGTATCAGGTGGGTGCTGGTTGAGGAAATGTTCAGCAGCAGACAGACCATGTACTTGTTGGTATAAAACGAGGTGGAATCAATGGCAATAAGCAGGATGTGTGGCACAATGGGACAGGCACAGATATTAGATGATCTAGGAAATGATTGGTGTCTTTAATATAGGAGCAAAGTCTTCATACTATTGGCTGGAAGTGTTGATCAACTAAGGGAGATACACCTTTGGTAGGTGCTTTGTAGCCAGCAAAATTGGGATGATCAGGGTGACTGGGTTTATGGATCTTAGGAAGAAGGTAAAAGGTGGAGGTATGCATTTTCAGTTGGTTAAGAAATGCTATGGATTGAGTTCTTAGTCCTTGCGAGGAGTCTGAAATTTTAAGGAGTCGACTGTAGGTCAGCTTGTATCAGAGGGATGGCATCTTGATGGCAGATGCTGTAGATAGAGGTGTCACACAACTGGCACAGACTCCCGCTTACATACTCCTATCGGTCAAGTATGACAATGGTAGATCCCTTGCCCACTGTAAGGATATGAACAAGTCATCAGTTTTCTGGGAATAATGAAGAGCCTGGAGTACTGTGGAGGACCTGTTAGGGTCAGGATGTAGGGACCTAAGTAAAGGTTGTAAAGCAATGCTCAATGTTAGGAATTTTTTGAAGGCTTATAAATAAAATGTCAGGATTTCAACCTTATGTAAATTAGAGCTCTACAGAATTATGGATTGAAGGGGAGGGGAGCCTTTGAATTGTGCAACACTTAACATTATCATTGCCTAATGGCCAGTAGCCATTGTATTTTATTTTAAGAAGCTAAATGAATATCATAGTGTGAAGGCACCTAAATGAATATGTTCCCAAACAGAGCTTGATCGAAACTGCAGATTCTTGTTGCTGATCATCTTTCCAATGATCCCTGCCAGAGACAAACTGCATATACTAATGAAGTTTGGTCACGATTATGGTAATAAAAAGTCATCAAAACAACAATCTAACCATGATTTTTATTACTGAGGAAATTCAGTAATCCCATTCCTTTGCCTAAAGTTATTGTGTATAATATTAATATCACCCACAATCTGGACAGGTTAGTATGATTACAGCTCCATTCATGTAGTATTATAAGAAAAAACTATTTTGTCTATGTCACAAGATGATCAATGATCAAGAACAAATTCTTTCATTTGTCCCAGTGCCATGGCATAAAAGAAGTTTGTGGGTGAGACTAGAGAACATAAAAAATGCAGCTTCCAATGTTTCAGATAGAAAAACAGTGACCTCCAATGTCTCAGAGCAAAAGAAAAAAATTTGAAGAGAAAATAGGCTATTCAGACCTGGAAAAATAATTTCCCAAAGTATTCCTGGTGTAAGGAGCAAGATGGTGAAGATGGGTCAAGAAACTTCTGATAAATTCATCATTTAAAGTCAGTCACTTGATTGTACTGAAATTGGGAGGAGATAATTGTGTGCATCCATTTCCATTTGAAATCGTTTACTTCACTGTTAAACATTTTCCAACTTGTTCATACAGAATGACAAATCAAATAAAATTACATGTTGGGATGGCTTCATGTTATTCAGTTTATATTGTTGACTGCTAAAGATTGCATGGGCAGCTTGTTAATTAGACACTGTTCATTATTGGCAGCTTGTAAATACAAGCTACCAAAAAGTTCCAAGGACAAAGATTAGGCAACTAGGACTTTTTTTCTAATCATTAGCAGCTACTGCTACTGTGGATTAGATTTGTTATAAAGTTCCCCATTTGGGCTAATGCTCAAATGGGAAACCATGGAGCTGGCCAGTGTGGCCAAGCGGTTCTAGGAGCTTCAGTCTTGAACCACGCAACAGCCATGGTCGCAGGTTCAAATCCTGCCTCAGGCATGAATGTGTGTGCTGTCCTTAGGTTAGTTAGGTTTAAGCAGTTCTAAGTTCTAGGGGACTGATGACCTCAGATGTTAAGTCCCATAATGCTCAGGGCCATTTGAACCATTTGAAACCATGGAGTAATTGGGTGAAGTTAGATACATATTGGTTAACAATAAAGAATTTACGTAATGACAGTGACAGTACTATGTAACAGACAGACTGCTACTCATCATATAGTAGAGATGTTGCATGGTAGACAGGCACAACAAAAAAACTTCTAGAAAAGTAAGCTTTTGAGGCAAAAGGCCTTTTTCTGAAGTGAACAACACAAATGCACGGTTGCGCACACACACACACATTTGCGCCTGCGCCACAAACACTCTCTCTCGCTGGGAGGATGGACTGCAATCAAATGTGCATGAAGGGAGAAACAATCTGGGTGCTGTGGGCTAGGAATAGGATGCGAAAGAAGAGGGGGGGGGGGGGGGGGGTACATAGCAGGGTAGGGCTGGAGGATGGTCAAGTGTTGCTTTTGGCAGCATACATGGATGTGATGTGGAGAGTGTAGGGTACCTAGTTGCATTACGAAGGTTAGATGGAGAGTGGAGTGGGGGAGGGGAGGCTGGAGCAGACAAGGACACAAGTAAAAATATGAGGAATAAAAGACTGTGTGTTCTGATGTTATAATCCTACCTGCTGGTGAAGGCTCCCCCACTGTTGGTCTGAACCACAAGAATAACTTTTTATGTGTCTGCCAGCTGTAAGATTCATCCATCAACAAACCCTGCCATAGTGGCCCCATTGAACCAAACAGGAATTCTAGTCTCTCTTCAAATCCTTAGGCACATCCCAGAACCTCTCCTCTGACCCCCCCCCCCCCCCTCTCTCGCTCTCTCTCTCTCTCTCTCTCTCTCTCTTTCCTCCCCGACACTTACCACTCCCCATTCCCCTACCTTCTAAATGCTTCATAAATTCAATACACCCAACCATCCATTGTGGCCAAATGCTGTGCCCCCACTGAGAGAGTCTCTGTTTTCATAGACCAACACCCTCTGCCTATTACCTGCAACCTTCCCTTCTATATGGAAGACACCAACTCTCCACAGTTGACCACATGATGCTCTGCCAATTACTATTGATGCCACTTCCTTTATGCTAAGATCCCTAATACTTTTTGCTTTGTCATTATTGAACACTACCTTTCCTGACATCCAATGGATTCCAGACCTACAACCTCTTTTCTGGTCACCAAAACTGACTATATCCTAACCCATCATTACTTTACCTTTGAAAGCATCACCAACAAACAAATCTGAAGTATGGCAATGGGCACCCACATGGCACCATCCTGTGCCAACCTATTCATAGGCCATCTAGAGGAATCCTTCCTAACCACCCAGAATCCCAAACCCCTGACCCAGTTCAAATTCACTGATGACATCTTCGTAATCTGGTTTGAGGGTGATGACACCCTATTCACATTCCCCAAAAACCACAAAGCCTTCTCCCCCATTTGCTTCACTGGGTTCTCCTCAACCCAACAAGTCACCTTCCTCTATGTTGACATCAGTAACTCCATCCATATGTAGCCTACCAACCACCAGCAACATGTCCACTTTGACAGTTCCTACCTATTCCATACTAACGAGTCCCTTCTACAGAGCCTAGCCACCTGCGGCTTATCACATCCATAGTGACAAAAAGTCCCTCTCAAAATAAACCAAGGGTTTAACTGAAGCCTTCACAGACCAAAACTGTACTAAAACAGATCTTCCGTGCCTTATCTCTCAAGTCACCCATCACCTCCCAAAGTCCCACCATCTGGCCTGAGAGGAGCATTTCCCTCATAGCTCAGTACCACCCATGAAAGGAACAACTGAATCAGATTCTACATCACGGTTTCAAGTACCTCTAATTGTGGCTTGAAATGAGGAGTGTCCTATCTACTATCCTTTTCACCCTCCCATGGTAGTGTTCCACCATCCACTGAACCTACACAATATCCTTGTCCATCCCTACTCCACCCCTGCTCCCAACACCTTGCATCAAAATTCATATCCATCTAATAGACCTGCATGAAAGTCCTGTCGTACATATCCTCCCACCTCCATCCACTCCAGTCCAGTCACAAACATCAATTATCCTATCAAAAGCTGGACTACCTATGAAAGCAGTCATGTGATCTTCGTGGTAAGCTGCAACAGCTGTGTTTTGCTCCACATGGGAATGACAACCAACAAGCTCTCTGTCCACATGAATGGCCACTGAATAATTTTGGTCAGGATACAGTTGGACCACCCAATCAATGAACATTCTAAAGAACACAACATTCTTCACTTCAAAGGCTGCTCCACAGCCTGTGTCATCAGGACCCTTCCTACCAACACCAGTTTTCTAAATTCCCCAGATGGGGCCTCTCCCTGCAATATATCCTATATTCCTGTACTCTCTTGGACTCAACCATTGATAGTCACTGTCCTTCACCCATCCCCTTCTCTGCTCCCACTCAAGCAATACACAGCCTTCCATTCCACTAGTGCACCTACAGTCTCTTTCGTTCTCACCCTTTTCCAATACTCCCCCCCCCCCAAAAAAAAAATCTGTCTACTTCTGACCGTACCCAGCTGCCTACACTCTCCCCACCATAGCCCTGTATTGTCCCAGAACCAGTACTTTATGATCCCCGCCCCTACCCTGCTATCCCTTCTCCTCCTGTCCTCCTTACCCTTACCAGTCACATTTCTTGTCCCACCAGGCCCAGTTGCTCGTAGTCTGACCTCGGGGGCCAGAGACAGTGGTCTCGTGTGTGTGAGTCATGATAGTGAGAATGTGTGTGTGTGTGTGTGTGTGTGTGTGTGTGTGTTAATTATCATCTTCAGAAGGAAGGTCTTTCAGTTAACAGTTTGTGTGTTTAGCAGTCTTTCTATTGTGTTTGTCTGCAACTCAACATCTCCACTATTTGGTGTGTAGCAATGAATCTCTTTCATAATACTGTATTGTGGTTATTCCATACTGGAGTATCCACTGTTTGATATCGAAAGATGTACATAACAACCACAAATTTAAGATTTTGTAATGTTGTAATATGTGGAGATGATATGTCTGTTATCATAATAGTCTTCATATGTTATTTGTATAAATCACATTCTGTACATTGTTTTGGACAGTTGGTTTGCATAGAATGCTTTGATGTACAAATACTTATGATCTAGGATACATAAAACTTTTCAGTCCATACTTTTTGCAAATGTTTCTTGTGTGGATGTCTGGGTACCACACCAATATTTCCACAAAAACAGAAACAATGAACTGGACCTCTTAGCAACAAATAATTCTGAGCTAATAACAATCATCAAAACAGATACAGCGATTAGCAAACACAGCAAGACTGAATATTGCAACCTACAAATTCTCCACAAATAAACAAAAAATATACCTATCCAAAAAAGCAGATAAAAATTCACTTGACAGTCTTTCAAAATTAAAAATTTAAGTGTAGACCAGATGTGGCTTGAATTCAAAGAAATGGTATTGGCAGCAATTGAGAGATTTATGCTAAATAAATTAACAAAAGATGAAGCTGATTCTCCTTGGTAAACACAGTGCATCAGAACACTGTTTCAGAAACAATGAAGACAAGATGCCAAATTCAAATGGATGCAAAATCTCCAACACTGACGATTTTTTAAAGAAGGTTGAAATTTTGCGTGGACTTCAATGCAAGATGCTTATAGTAGTTGCCACAATGAAAGCTTGTCTTAAAACCTGGCAGAAAATCCAAAGAGTTTCTGGTTGTATGTTAAGTATGCTAGCAGCAACACAAAATTAATGCCTCCTCTGTGCAATAGCAATGGAAATACTATAGATGACAGCGCTGCCAAAGCAGAATTATTAAACACAGCCTTCCAAAATTCCTTCACCACAGAAGATGAAGTAAATTCCAGAATTTGAATCAAGAACGGCTGCCAACATGAGTAACATAGGAAAAGATATCCTCAGAGTAGTGAAGCACCTAAATCACCACACTGTACACCAGTTAGGTTCATTTCAGAGTTTGCTGGTACTTTAGCTCCATACTTAGCAATCATATACAACCATTTGCTTGATGAAAGATCTGTACACAAAGACTGGAAAGCTGCACAGACCATACGAATATTCAAGAAAGGTAGTAGGAGTAATCCACTAAATTACAGGCCCACATCATTAACATCGACATGCAGCAGGATTTTGGAACATATATTGTGTTCAAAATGATCAATTACCGCAAAGAGAATAGTCTATTGACATGCAGTCAACACAGATTTAGAAAACGTACTTGTGAAACACAATTTAGCTCTGTACTCGCCTAAATTGCTGAGTGCTATTGAATTGGATTTCGAATAGATTCTGTGTCTCTAGATTTTCAGAAGACTTTTGAAATTATACCACACAAGCAGCTTGTAGAGAAATTGCATGATTATGGAATATCATCACAGTTATGTGACTAGATTTGTGATTTCCTGTTATAGAGGTCCCAGTTGATAGTAATTGATGGAAAATCATTGAGTTAAACAGATGTGATTTCTGGCATTCCCCAAGATGCTGTTGTAGTCGCTTTGCTGTTCCATATCTACATAAACAATTTAGGAGACAATATGAGCAGCTGTTTTAGGTTGTTTGCAGATGATTCTGTCATTTATCAACTAGTAAAGTCATAAGAAGATTAAAACAAATTGCAGAATGATTTAGAAAATGGTAGAGAAATTGGCAATTGACACTAAATAACAAAAAGTGTGAGGTCATCCCCATGAGTGCTAAAAAGAAGCCATTAAACTTCAGTTACATGATAAATCAGTCAAATCTAAAGTCTGTAAATTCAGCTAAATACCTAGGAAATACAATTATGAACAACTTAAATTGGAAGGAACACTGGGAAAATGTTGTGAGAAAGGCTAACCGAAGACTGCGTTATATTGGAAGGGCACTTACAAAATGTAACAGATCTACTGAAGAGACTGTCTACACTACACCTCTCCATCCTCTTTTAGAATGCTGCAGCATGTTGTGGGATCCTTATTAGATAAGACTGCTGGAGTGCATGAAGGAATTTCAAAGAAGGGCAGTACATTTTGTATTATTGTAAAATAAGGGAGAGGATGTCACTGAAATAATAAAGGATTTAGGGTGGACATCATTAAAAAAAAAAAACATTTTTTATTACAGCTGAATCTTCTCACGAAATTTCAATCAACAATTTTCTCCTCCAATCGTGAAAATATTTTTTTGATGCCGACCTACATAGGGAGAAATGATGGTTGTAATAAAATAAGGGAAATGAGGGCACACATGGGACAATATCAGATTTAGTCTTTTCTGTGCACTGTATGAGACTGGATTTGGGAGAGGTGTGATTACATAATCGACTATTATGTAATACCAAACTTTCCTTAGGTTGCCATTACACCATCACTTGAAACTTGAAATTCACTGGCCAATTGGTTAATGCCCATATAGCACAGTCAAAGAATGTCCATGGTACATTTCACAAAATACACACTAGCTTTGCTTCAGTGGCAACAATACAGTCTTTGTGGGCCAATTGTCAAACTGCATTTATGAGCTAACAGCTGTCATTTGAATCAGTTCATGCACAATTAATGTATACCCTTCTACATAAACTGTACTCGCATGCTCATTTTAGCATTGAAAAATCAACAACATTATCTCTTTATGTTTGTTGTTACACATATTTAGATAAACCTCTCTCATAAGAGTTCCATAAAAAATAATTGAATAGTACCAACCTAAATCCCCAGGAATTCTATTCAACGAGCTGATGTGTGGAGCAAGTAGCTCAATCTTAGTCAATGGAAAACATATTAAACAACACACCAAGACCAATATTCAGAAACTCAGTAAGTGGCTCTGAAGAAAGATCAAACTTTAGACCGCAGACCACATCACACCAACCTCTATGACAAATCCCACCTGTACCAAGCTTGGTGCAGCTTTAAACACAAGCTAGACCACCTTCTAAACCAATAATTATAATCATTCAAATGTATTCTATATTAGAGTCACTTGCATTCATTAATTTGCTTCATGTTTTTAGATTTCCATAAGGCTTTTGACACCATTACTCACACACAACTTCTAATCAAATTTTGTGCCTATTGAGTATTCATATCAGTTATGTAACTGGATTCATGCTTTCCTGTCAAAAAGGTCAAGTTCATGGTAATTGATGGAAAATCATCAAATAAACTAGAAGTAATGTCTGTCTTTCACTGAGGAAATGTTATCTGCCCTCTGGTGTTTCTGATCTACATAAAAGATTTAGGAGATGGTCTCAAAAGGTCTCTTGTATTGTTTGCAGATGATGTTGTCATTTAATGTCCTGAAAGGTCATTGTTGTTGTTGTGGTCTTCAGTCCTGAGACTGGTTTGATGCAGCTCTCCATGCTACTCTATCCTGTGCAAGCTTCTTCATCTCCCAGTACCTACTGCAACCTACATCCTTCTGAATCTGCTTAGTGTATTCATCCCTTGGTCTCCCTCTACGATTTTTACCCTCCACGCTGCCCTCCAATGTTAAATTTGTGATCCCTTGATGCCTCAAAACATGTCCTACCAACCGATCCCTTCTTCTAGTCAAGTTGTGCCACAAACTTCTCTTCTCCCCAATCCTATTCAATACCTCCTCATTAGTTATGTGATCTACCCATCTAATCTTCAGCATTCTTCTGTAGCACCACATTTCGAAAGCTTCTATTCTCTTCTTGTCCAAACTAGTTATCGTCCATGTTTCACTTCCATACATGGCTACACTCCATACAAATACTTTCAGAAACGACTTCCTGACACTTAAATCTATACTCGATGTTAACAAATTTTTCTTCTTCAGAAATGCTTTCCTTGCCATTGCCAGTCTACATTTTATATCCTCTCTACTTTGACCATCATCAGTTATTTTACTCCCTAAATAGCAAAACTCCTTTACTACTTTAAATGTCTCATTTCCTAATCTAATTCCCTCAGCATCACCCAACTTAATTCGACTACATTCCATTATCCTCGTTTTGCTTTTGTTGATGTTCATCTTATATCCTCCTTTCAAGACACTGTCCATTCCGTTCAACTGCTCTTCCAAGTCCTTTGCTGTCTCTGACAGAATTACAATGTTATCGGCGAACCTCAAAGATTTTATTTCTTCCCCATGAATTTTTATACCTACTCCGAATTTTTCTTTTGTTTCCTTTACTGCTTGCTCAATATACATATACAGAGGCTACAACCCTGTCTCACTCCTTTCCCAACCACTGCTTCCCTTTCATGCCCCTCGACTCTTATAACTGCCATCTGCTTTCTGTACAAATTGTAAATAGCCTTTCGCTCCCTGTATTTTACCCCTGCCACCTTCAGAATTTGAAAGAGAGTATTCCAGTTAACATTGTCAAAAGCTTTCTCTAAGTCTGCAAATGCTAGAAACGTAGGTTTGCCTTTTCTTAATCTTTCTTCTAAGATAAGTCGTAAGGTTAGTTTAGCCTCACGTGTTCCAACATTTCTACGGAATCCAAACTGATCTTCCCCGAGGTCCACTTCTACCAGTTTTTCCATTCGTCTGTAAAGAATTTGCGTTAGTATTTTGCAGCTGTGACTTATTAAACTGATAGTTCGGTAATTTTCACATCTGTCAACACCTGCTTTCTTTGGGATTGGAATTATTATATTCTTCTTGAAGTCTGAGGTATTTTGCCTGTCTCATACATCTTGCTCACCAGATGGTAGAGTTTTGTCAGGACTGGCTCTCCCAAGGCTGTCAGTAGTTCTAATGGAATGTTGTCTACTCCCGGGGCCTTGTTTCGACTCAGGTCTTTCAGTGCTCTGTCAAACTCTTCACGCAGTATCTTATCTGCCATTTCGTCTTCATCTACATCCTCTTCCATTTCCATAATATTGTCCTCAAGTACATCGCCCTTGTATAAACCCTCTATATACTCCTTCCACCTTTCTGCTTTCCCTTCTTTGCTTAGAACTGGGTTGCCATCTGAACTCTTGATATTCATACAAGTGGTTCTCTTTTCTCCAAAGGTCTCTTTAATTTTCCTGTAGGCAGTATCTATCTTACCCCTAGTGAGACGAGCCTCTACATCCTTACATTTGTCCTCTAGCCATCCTTGCTTAGCCATTTTGCACTTCCTGTCGATATCATTTTTGAGACGTTTGTATTCCTTTTTGCCTGCTTCATTTACTGCATTTTTATATTTTCTCCTTTCATCAGATGATCAAAACTTATTGCAACATTATTTAGACAAAATACCTTCATGGTGCTGAAAGAGGCATATCTGACTATAAACAGTGAAAAGTGTGAAGTCACCAACATTAGTACTAAAAGGAATCTGCTACATTTTCCCCTGGTCGAAATGTGGTAAGTGGTTATGGAACCAAATTGCTGAGGTCATCGGTCCCTAGGCTTACACACTACTTAGTATAACTTAAACTAACTTATGCTAAGGACAACAAACACCCATTCCTGAGGGACGACTCGAAACTCCGACAGGGGTAGCTGTGCAAACTGCGTTAAGTAACATCAGACCACGTGGCTATCCCCCATGGCCAAAGACTTTCATTTATTTGTGGAACACTTAGAATAATCAACAGGTCTACTACAGAAACTGCTTATACTACATTTGTCCTCCTTCTTCAGGAGTACTGGTGTGCAGTGTGGAATATGCACCATATCGATCTGAGGGCGGACATGGAACAAGTTCAAAGAAGGGGAGCACATTTTGTATTATCACAAAATAGAGGAGAGAGTGCCATGAGAGATGATATGTGAATTAGAGTGTCAATCATTAAAACAAAGGCCTTTCCAACTGCGGCAGGATCTTCTCATGCAATTTCAATAATTGATCTTCTCCTCAGAGTGTGAAAATATTTTGTTTCTGCCCACCTACATAGGGAGAAATGATCATCACAATAAGTTAAGAGAAATCAGAGCTCATACGAAAATACGTAAGTGTTCACATTACATGTGTGTTGTTGGTGAGTGGAACAGTAAAGCTGTGAGTACCGGGTGTGAGTCGTGCTTCGGTAGCTCAGATGGCAGAGCACTTGCCTGCGAAAGGCAAAGGTCCCGAGCTCGAGTCTCAGTCCGGCACACAGTTTTAATCTGCCAGGAAGTTTCATATCAGCGCACACTCCACTGCAGAGTGAAAATCTCATTCTGGAAACCTCCCCCAGGCTGCGGTTAAGCCATGTCTCCGCAGTATCCTTTCTTTCAGGAGTGCTACTTCTGCAAGGTTCGCAGGAGAGCTTCTGTAAAGTTTGGAAGGTAGGAGACGAGATACTGGCAGAAGTAAAGCTGTGAGTACCAGGCGTGAGTCGTGCTTTGGTAGCTCAGATGGTAAAGCACTTGCCCGCGAAAGGCAAAGGTCCCGAGTTCAAGTCTCGGTCGGGCACACAGTTTTAATCTGCCAGGAAGTTTCAGTAGAGAAATAACTTGCAAGTGGTTTGATGAACCCTCTGTGAATTCCAGACTAACCATGTATGAAGACATAGATGTAGGAAAAGGTGATCTTAAGACTGGCAGATGGGTATCATTCTTCCTACATACATCACAGGATAATACTTATCTACTACAGACAAAAATACATAAAAATTCTTATTGACCTGTGTTTCTAAAATTATGCACACTAATTCCACCAAGAATAATATTTTCATAAATCTTGATGAGGACAAATTCCTTTAATTTGCTGATTACTTTGGTACCCTAATAAATATCCACCAGGATATGCAATTCTTAGACTCACGAAAGGTCCCGTACACAAAAGCTGCCACTTTTTGTTCATTTTGTCAAGAGGTGGATGGTTTCTTAATGATACTTTCTTGTTCACTTGATACCTTAGTATTTTTATAATGGTTTTGTCAGAATTGTGCTTTCTTCTAAATGCTTTGTCTGTCAAGCTGGTCAAAGCTTTCTGAACCTTTTCTTCTCATTTATCTTCGTCACTCGGAACCTGTGGAATCTGGTTCACCATTCATTCATTCCTTGCCCTCCTGCCAAACAGTAGCTCTGCTGTAGTGTAGTGTCTTGACAAAAGAGACGAGTGGTTCACTATGTCATCAAATGGTTTTATGCAGGCAATCTCCAGCATCTGTAGATGGTGACAATACGTCCTTATGAACTATTAACTTCTCGAAACATCCTTCTAATTTCTTTATCTAGTGCTTTCCACTGAGACCATGGGATAAGATAGAAACTGTTGTACATGGCTTTGTGTGGAAATTCATCAAGGTGATAAGTATTTCCTTTGTATTATTCCAGGTTTTTTTTCAAATACCTACCCATATTTATTTAAGAGTTTTAACTATTGGTGTCTCTGAATGCCAGTGAGGCTCTCTGGCTCTTCTACTTTCTGTTATATTTGTGATATGACTTCAAGTCCTTTATTCAATAGGCTCAGAAAATTTATTGTCCTGCAATGTTCCTTTACAATGAATTTGATCAATACTGACTGTGTGTACTGTCCTTCCACAACAGCACAACTTAAGCTCATTCACTGTTAGAAAGGAAACCTTACCCATAGAGAAGTTGATCTTGTGTCCACATAGATAAACTCATGGATCATAAGGAAGTCAACAATAAGCCTTCAAGTAGTAGAATGGTGCATGGTATTGCAACAGTTTTACTAGCATTCCTATTATTCTAATATTTCTGGATAACATTTCAATGGCTCCAGTTGTCTTGCAGTTCTGTACAGGAATGACATGCAACTTGGTTTTTGTAAATACTTTATTGAAAGAACTGCTTGACATCACACTGCCAAATGCTACTGTGTCTAGAACAATAGTTACTGGAACATCCTCAATACTGGCCCAAATTACAGATTGTGGTAACAATGGGTATTCCTGGTTGCTTTGATTCATATCAGAGCAGAGTTGCTACATTATATTGATAGCTTTAATACAATGAATATAATGAAGCTTACTTCATGTCTAACTCCCTGTGGCTCAAGGTGGTTGGAGATTGTTTCCAGGTGTTGTACAGTTGTATGACTGCTGTCATCAATAATTTTGGTAATCACTGGAGATTGTGAGCCCCAGTCATAATCTGACAGTGTATTCAGTTGTTTGTTACTGCAATACATATTATTATTAAAGGCATACCCAGAATTGTATCTCCTTTCACAGTTCATTCAATTTGTACTGCAAGGATTCCCACGACCATCTCCTTTGCTGTGTTTCTGATAACTGTTCAGTTCGGTATTCTGCGGAGGACACCAGCTTATGGTACATGCAGTTGTCCTCTACTACAGCCATTGCCTGTACTAGGACTCTGTGAGTAATAACCTCTGGGTCCTGGTTGCGACTTAATGTCTCCTTCAGTTATGTCCATAGAATCCAATACAGACATAAATTCATTCCAACTGAGTTCTGACACAGTGATATGTTTCTCTCCATTTTCAACAGACAGGGTTGCCTTTGAGATTGTTGAAACATCTTTATGAGAAATGGATTGACCCCAGTAGCATGCCTTACTAAGTTCTTTTTCGAGACACCGGTGCAAGCTCCCATTTTGAAAAGAGAAAAGCTCTGAGTAAAAACCCTCTTCTGTTTATTACCGGCACATAACTGGGCCACAATTTGACAAGAAATGCATTTTCAAAATCCTCATGCTTTGAGGTGTCAAAAGTCATGGGATATCTCCTAATATTGTGTTCGATGCCCTTTTGCATGCTGTAGTGCACCAACTCAACATGGCCTGGTCTTAACAAGTCACTGGAAGTGCACTGTAGAGATACTGAACCATTACTGCCTCTATAGCCATCCGTAAATGAGGAAGTTTGCCAAAGCAGGATTTTGTGCACAAATTGACCACTCTGTCACACTCCATAAATTTTGATGGGACTCATGTTTAACAATTTGTGTGGCCAAATCATTCGCTCAAGTTATCTAGAATGTTTTACAAACTAATTGTGAACAATTATGGCCTAGTGACTGTATAATGGTTACCTTAAACAATTTCGCATGCTCTTTGAAATTTGCCCACCATTAGCACGTTCTAAACAGGAAACTGGCAGAGATTTAATTATTGATTCAATCTCCCACTTGTCGGTATCACAGAGAAGTGTTTCAGACATCAATATTGGAAACGTATTTTCCAAGAGAGTTATATCATTCCCTGTGAAAACTAAGTTTTTATTAAATGACAAGTAATGCTCAGAAAATGACAGTTTAATACTGTACATATACAGGGTGGTCCATTGTTTGTGACCGGGGCAAATATCTCATGAAATAAGCATCAAACAAAAAATCTACAAAGAACAAAACTCATCTAGCTTGAAGGGGGAAACCAGATGGCGCTATGATTGGCCACTAGATGGCGCTGCCAAATATCAAACGGATATCAACTGTGACTTTTTAAATAGGAACCCCCATTTCTTATTACATATTCATGTAGTACGTACAGAAATATGAATGTTTTAGTTGAACCACTTTTCTCCCTCTGTGATAGATGGTGCTGTAATAGTCACAAATATATGGCTCAAAATTTTAGATGAACAGTTGGTAACAGATAGGTTTTTTAAATTAAAATACAGAACATAAGTACATTTGAACATTTTATTTTGGTTGTTCCAATGAGATACATGTACCTTTGTGAACTTATCATTTCTGAGAAAGCACGCTCTTAGAGCATGATTACCTGTAATTACCACAATAATGCAATAAATGCTCAAAATGATGTTCGTCAACCTCAATGCATTTGGCAATATGCGTAACGACATTCCTCCCAAGAGCGAGTAGTTTGGCTTCTGTAATGTTCGCACATGCATTGACAATGTGCTGACTCATGTTGTCAGGCATTGTTGGTGGATCACAATAGAAAATATCCTTCAGCTGTCCCCACGGAAAAAAATCTGGGGCTGTTAGATCCGGTGAACGTGCGGGCCATGGAATGGTGCTTCACCGAACAATCCACATGTCATGAAATATGCTATTCAATACCACTTCAAACACTTGTGAGCTATGTGCCTGACATCCATCATGTTGGAAGTACATCGCCATTCTGTCATGCAGTGAAAAATCTTGTAGTAACATTGGTAGAACATTACGTAGCAAATCAGCATAGTTTGCACCATTGAGATTGCCACTGATAAAATTGGGGCCAATTACCTTTCCTCCCATAATGCCGCATCATACATTAACTCACCAAGGTCGCTGATGTTCCACTTGTCAGAGCCATCGTGGATTTCCTGTTGCCCAATAATGCATATTATGCCGGTTTTCGTCACCACTGTTGGTGAATGACACTTCGTCGCTAAATAGAATGCATGCAAAAAATCTGTCATCAGCCCGTAATTTCTCTTGTGCCCAGTGACAGAACTGTACATGACATTCAAAGTTGTCGCCATGTAATTCCTGGTGCATGGAAATATGGTACAGCTGCAATCGATGTAGATATAGCATTCTCAACACCGATGTTTTTCAGATTCCCGATTCTCACACAATTTGTCTGCTACTGAAGTGCGGACTCGGCATCATCATTTGTTGCAGGTTGTGGTTGACATTTCACATGTGGCTGAATGCTTCCTGTTTCCTTCAATAACGTAACTATCAGGCAAATGGTCCAGGCACTTGGATGATGTCATCCAGGATACTGAGCAGCATACATAGCAAATACCCTTTGGACATTTTGATCACAATAGCCATACATAAACACGATATCGATCATTTCCACAATTGATAAACGGTCCATTTCAACACGGGTAATGTATCATGAAGCAAATACCGTCTGCACTGGTGGAATGTTACATAATACCATGTACTTATACGTTTGTGACTATTACAGCGCCATCTATCACAAAGCAAAAAAAGTAATTCAACCAAAACATTCATATTTCTTTATGTACTGCACGAATATGTAATAAAAAATGGGATTTCCTATTTTAAAAAATGCAGTTGATATCCATTCGACCTATGGCAGCACCATCTATCAGCCCAACCATAGCGACATCTGGTTTCCCCCTTCAAGCTAGATGAGTTTCGTTCTTTATAGTTTTTACATTTGATGCTTATTTCGTGAGATATTTGGCCCCGTCACTATCAATGGACCACCCTGTATATGACTTATCAGTATCAGATATATTTTTACTACAAACTGACTTTATATCATTGACCTTGTGCTTGTGAGCAGACACTTCCTTCACAACTGACCATATGGTCTTAATTTTATCCTGTGAAGTAGCTATTCTGTTTGTGTACCACATACTCTTTGAATTCCTAATAACATTTTTAAACACCTTACATTAGTGTTTGTAATGGGCTACTGTAGCTTGATTGTGACTACTTCTAGCATTCTGATATAATTCCCATTTTGTTCTACGTGATATCCTTATTATTATTAGTATTTGACAGACATTTGCTGAGCATATCAAGTGATTTAAATAAAAACTCGTTTTCTACAGGGAATGACATAATTCTCCTGGAAAATACTTTTCCAATATTCATGTCTGAAATACTTCTCTGTAATACTGACAAGGGGGAGATTGAATCAGTAATGAAATCACTGAAGAACAAGAACTCTCATGGATATAATGGATTGCCTAGGAGAATATTAAGGTACTGTGTTGTACATTTTAGCCTGTACTTAGCCATATTTGTAATATTTCCTTTAAGGATGTCAGTTTCCTGGATGATTAAGTACTCACTGGTAAAGCCGCTTTATAAAAAGGGAGAAAGGAATAACGTAGACAATTTTTAGACATATTTCTATGCCATCAGTGTTTGCTAAAGATATTGAGAAAGTAGTGTGTGTAAGGATAATTGATCATTTTATTTCACATAATTTGCTGTCTAATATAAAGTTCGGTTTTAGACGTGGTTTAACAACTGAAAAGTCTATATTCTCTTTTCTCTGTGAGGTACTGGATGGATTAAATAAAAGGTTTAGAACACTAGACATATATTATGATTTAACTATGGCATTTGATTGTGTTGATCGTAAAATACTCCAGAAGTTGGAAATTACAGAATAAGGGAGTAGCTGACAATTGGTTCACCTCTTACTTTAACAACAGACAGCATAAGGTCATTATTCACATGTGCTGAGAATGGCTGTGATGTGGGGTCTGAGTGGGGTATGGTCCAATGGGCGGACACCCCAGGGATCAATGTTGGGGCCACACCAGTTCCTTATT
The DNA here is from genome assembly GCF_021461385.2 of Schistocerca piceifrons. Taxonomy (NCBI): domain Eukaryota; kingdom Metazoa; phylum Arthropoda; class Insecta; order Orthoptera; family Acrididae; genus Schistocerca; species Schistocerca piceifrons. Next base: position 85,239,434 of record NC_060138.1, read on the forward strand.
TATTTAAATGATATTCCCTCTAGTATTATGGTTCACTAAAATATTTCTGCCTGCTGATGAACCTAGCTTGGTAGTAAAGGATGTTATGTGCAACACTGGCTCTGTTTCAAATAGTGCGGTTCATAACATACACTTAAGTCTGATTAAAAAAAAAAAAAAAAAAAAAAAAAAAAAAAAAAAAAAAAAAAAAAAAAAAAAAAATTATGTTAAATCACAGTAAAACTCATTTATTACAGTTTCTAACACACAATTCAACAAACCCAACGTTTCAATTCCACAAAATGGGCATATGATTAGAGAAACTGAACAGTTCAAATTTCTTGGTGTTTAAACAGACAATAAACTGTCATGAAAGGCCCACATTCAGGGTCTTGCCGAAGGACTTAATGCTGCCATTTTCACTATTTGAACCGTATATGAGGTAAGTGACAGTTTGTCATGAAAAGTAATCTACTTTGCTTGTTTTCATTCACTTATGATGTATGGTATTATATTTTGGAGTAAATCTTCCCATTCTCAAAGAACATTTTTGGCTCAGAAACCAGTGGTCTGGGCAAAAAGTGGTGTAAGTTCATGAACCTCTGGGTATTCTGAAATTGACCTTACAATATATATGCTCTTTATTGTCATTTCTTGTTAACAGTATCAGTTTATTTCAAAGAATTAGCAGCTTGCACTTGGTTAATACAAGGCAGAAATCCAAACTGTATTTTGAACTCACTAGCTTGACTCTTGTGGAGGAAGGTGTGCAATATACTGCTGTATCCATTTTTGATAATGTACCATAAGGATACAAAAATCTGAGCAGTAATCCACACACTTTGTAACTGAAACTAAAAAGTTTCCTCATGAGTGACCTTCTGTTCTGTCGAGGAGGCCCTTGAAACATTAAACTGATTCCTCTGTTATATTGTTGATTGCTTTTCCATGAACTTATAGCTTGACTTTTTTTGGGTTCATAAAAATTTTATTTTATCTGTTAGTTCTCTTATGTTGTAATTTCATGTACTGACTCATTCCATGACCTTGGATATTAGCTCCTCAATTTGGTCCTACAGAACTAGACATGTAAAATAAAAAATAAGAAAATCTTCTGAATATAAATGACAGCTGTACCAATGCATTGTTCTTTTAAACCTTGTGTACGTGATGTTCGTATTACTATCCCACAACTTTTCCCAATTTGGTGTAGGTTTCGCATGAATCATTTATTTCAGTTGCCTATAGGGCCCTGTCACCATGCACATATTAAGTTACTTAACTTATCTTTTGCACCTTGGTCTATGGTCATGGCAATACATCTTTAAAGCCACAAATGAATACCACAGGATATACCATCTTATTTGATGAATATATTTGAAAGATTCTGTGCTTAAGAATTTTCATTTCCATTATTATTACTGTGTATAATAGCATTGTCACCAGCAGCACACCATGTGCAGATTGTGAAATATTTTGAACAGGCTGATTCACATTCAGACTGTTATAGTCTGATCTGGGGCTCAAGGTATGTGTCATTATGTTTTCATGCAATTCATATTGGCATTCCTGCACCACTGTCAGGACATCTATTAACTCTTTGTTCAGGGGTTTGACTGTTTCAACTATCTTATTTCTCCATTGAGAAGAATAAGATCCTATTCGTTCTTTGATCTTGAGTAATTCCTTCTTTAGCCCACTGCTGGGAGGGACAACAGATTGCTAACAGAAGTCTCGATTCGCTCGTTCACAAATTTTATTATTTGATCTTCCTCAGAATTTGCCCAAGCATTTATACATTCTGTGACTTGCTGCCTGTGCACAGTAAACTGTTCTTGTACCATTTTTCTTGCTCTAATGACAAATTCATTGCTTGGTATGACAGATTGTCTACAGTGTCACCAAAGGATACCTATCTATCATGGATCTCATTCACTTCTGTTGGTAGCTTCTCCATAGATCCAGGGATCAGCTCTTGAGCTTTTTGCAGTTCAGTTATCTCACTTCCTATTTCCTTCACACTGGCTTCCTGTTTCTCTGCTAATTCAGTAAGTTGTGCGCTCACTGTGGCCAGATCTTGCCTAGTGGGCATATCCTCCTGTCTAGTAGACATTTCTTTTTGCTTTGTGGCTAATGCTGTAACAAGCTGTGTTTGTTTTGCAGCTCAAATTCTCATCTGCTCCAGAATTTTGGTAAAGGCATCTTATGTTTATGGTTTTGATACCTCTGGTTCCACTACGTCCTCATCTGAATGAACATTTTTGATACCTCTGGTTCCACTACATCCTCAACTGAATGAACATTAACTAAGTCCACCAACTTCATCTTATATTGAGCGTCGGTTTTTGCCACAACACAAAAACAACTTTGGACAAGAACCTAATGTCTTCTATCAGAATGGCACACTTAATGGACGAGTATGTTCTGCCCTGTGTCTGTGAGTGTATACTCCAGTGAAGCAGCAGCAGCAGGAGTGGCACATCTGAGACCTCTGCTCGCTAATCCTGCTGGACCCCCTTAAATGTGGCACACAGTGTGGTGATATAACCTAGACACCAAAGTTGCAGTCTATGTTGTTGGGGGTCCTGTATTTTATTGTTATGTGGCTGGTACATTCGTTTACTATCATTGGTGCGGTGTGATGAATGCTGTATGCTCGCAGTCTGACTAACTGTGTTAGCAGAGCCAAATTTGTCCTACGCTATAAGTTCATGACTTTGACAGTACCACAACTAGCTGAACTTTCCATTGCTACACAACCTAACCCTCCTCCCAAAAGGAGGGAGTAATTGAAGGTCAGGCAAATTAGGCTGGGAAGCACACTTAATGCCCAGAGAAGGATTGGAACAAAGACTGTACTGACTGGGGAGGTGGTGGTGAGGTCATCTGAGTGGGGTGCATGGAGGTCGGCTCAGATGGGAAGGTGTATGTCACCTTTATATGGTCCAGTGATACTGTCTGAGTGTTTCCATCTGCCAGCCAGAGTGGCCGAGCAGTTCTAGGCCCTTCAGTCTGGAACTGCGTGACTGCAATGGTGGCAGGTTCGAATCCTGCCTCGGGCATGGATGTTTGTGATGTCCTTAGGTTAGTTAGGTTTAAGTAGTTCTAAGTTCTAGGGGACTGATGACCTCAGCTGTTAAGTCTCATAGTGCTCAGAGCCATTTGAACCATTTTTTTATTCTCATCTATGGAAACTTCCAGGGTATAATGACTTCAACTAACAATCTCGTGAGATCCGGAGAATGGACATTGGAGACCAGGCCTGAACCCCTCAACACTGACCATTACATGCATGGCAGTGCCTGAATTGAACGAAGGAAGGTGGGGTGCCATGCTGAGAGCCAAGTTAAAGATAGACGCATGCAATATGGTAGCACAGGTCATACAGGAATACTGGAATGTTACAGTCAGAAGAGGCAGCAGAGATTTGGCACATTGTCTGGTATCTAAAGCTGCTCACCATATACTGTAAAAGAGCCCAGTCACTGGGGTGTTGAGGTCTGTCTTAAACTGGAGTGGAGGTTGAGAAGTATGATGAAGAGTGCAGTAGTCCTTGCTCTGTTATGACAAACCAGAGCCACCTACAAAATTTGATGCCATCACTCAACCGTATCATTTCAGGCTGGATGGTGATTACGAGTGCCAAAGAATTTGGCAAGATTTGAACAGCTGGGATTCAAATTTCCTTTCACAAACTGTGGTGATGTCAAGTAGGAAAGCATAATGATCAGTCCACTTACTGACAAATACTAGTACCACAGTATCAGCTGCGATGTAAGAAATTGGTGTTGCCTGTGGCCAGTGTGTGAAATGTTCAATGATATGTTAAAAAATTACTGCTGACCATCAGAGGTGAGGAAGTGATTGACAATGTTAACATGGGCATGCATAAGCAACCCTGTGGCCTCGGGAAAATCACCAACTGGGACGTGGATGTGCAGGTCAGTCTTACCAAGCTTATAGGCAACACAGCAATGGTTCCAGCTGCAACAATCTGAGCAGATACCAAGCCTTACATAATGATGAATCCTGGTAGTAGCTTTAATACCAGGTTATGGACACTGTCAAAGGCCAGCTGGGGGAAGGCGGTTGGTAGAAAAGATTGTAATTAGTGATTGGAGGTATCACATTACAATTTGTGTCTGTGCCAGCCTGAGGCCAGTTTTTGGGTTTTGGTGATAAGAGTCCTGCTCCGTACTGACCTCTTGAGCTGCAGTGAATGTTGTGAAAGTGATGCAGCCAGTGATGCCAGCAACTCATGACAGACAATCGGTAACAATACTGTCCGTGCTGAACTGGGAGATATATTCCAATTGGTGGAATTGATGTGGTGAGCAGTGACCATTGCTCTGCTGCAAGGTATTCATGATGGGTCTGTAGTGTGGAAATGTCATTAAGTTCTGGCCTCCATCTTTTGATAGATGTAGCAGATTATCTCATAGATGGAAAGCAGCTTCCTGTCATAGGCACTTCGTTGGTGTTTTGTAGGCCTAAGCTTATTTGGAAAGAAGACCAATGGTTGTCAGGAACCACTGAAGTGTTATTGCAAAGCTGCTCCTAAGGCACAGTGGCTGGTGTCAACCACAAGTGCCAACAGTGTGTCATGATGCATGAGCCAGAAGCATAGAATCGACAAAGCAGTTCTTGAAAATGGTGAAGGCACCGTCTATTTGGTCCATCCAAAGAATGGAAGGACCAGAAAGAGCATCTGACAACAGCCCTTGATTTGAGACTGCACAAGGGAGATAAATCTGGTGGCCCAGGAACATCACCTGGGAAGCACCAAAGATACAATTAATGATAACCCCAAAATCTTTTACCCATTGAAACCCTACTGACAGGTGTTCAGCTAATTACTTAGTTACAATATTATGAAAAGAATAGACAACTACTGACCGTATAATGGAGATACTGAGTCATGGAGAGGCACTACAAAAAGACTACTAAATACGTAAGCATTGGGACCAAAGGCTTTCTTTTTTAAATGGACAACTCTCTCTCTCTCTCTCTCTCTCTCTCTCTCTCTCTCTCTCTCTCTCTCTCTCTCTCTCTCTTGCACACACACACACACACACACACACACACACACACATTACCACTGTCTCTGGCCTTGGCAACGAGAGGCAATGTTTATGTGTGTGTGAGCTGCATTTATGTGAGTGTGTGTCTTGTCTATTTCAGAAGAAGTACTTCTCACCAAATGCTTACATGTTTAACAGTCTTTTTGTTATGCTGATCTGCAACTCAACATCTCCGCTATATGGTGAGTGGCAATCTATCCTTTCATAGTATTGTCATTATTCCACCCTGGGTTTTCCTCTGTTATTTAGTTACTTTTATGTTCCTTGGCTCATTTATCACAATAATTTGTATTGATGTGGAATGAGTTATTTTACATTACATGCTGAACATTTATAAGTTTTTTAAAAAATATACAGATTCGGGTTGGTAATTTCTATCCACCATCTTTCACACATTACACTGTGAGAAGTTCTGCTGAATAGAAGGAGATGTCAAGGAAAAAGCTTTTTAAGTTTGTTTTCAAATTTTACTTTGCTGTCTGTCAGACATTTTATATCAGTGCCCAAGTGATCAAAAATTTTTCTTGCAGCATTGTGCATCTCTTTTTGTGATAAAGAAAACATTAATGTGAAGTAATAAATATCAGTTTTCATTCAAATATTGTAACTATGTGTGTAACTGTTGCTTTTGAAGTGTAGTAGATTATTTACGACAAACTTCATGAGGGAAGAGATATACTTTGAATTAGTAGTCCGAATGCCCAACACCTTAAACAGATTACAAGATGTTCATGGATAAGTAATACATGTTACTCTTACAGCATGTTTCTGAGCAATAAAGACTTTTGTTCTTGAAGATGACATTACTGAATTAATACATGCAAAATATGTCAACTTACTTATTTGTTTCTCAACAAGATTTTGTATGATTCTAAGTACAAAAGTGGCAGACCTAAGTTGTTTTAGGAATTTCCCAATGTGCTTTGACCAGTTTAAATTCTTGTCAATATGGACAACTTGAAATTTTGAAGTTGCCACCCTATTGATTATTTTCTGAGTATGTGGTACACTTGTCATTAGTATAGTACTCTTGGATGTGCAAAACTGAATATGTCTTCTTTTTTTTTTAAAACTGAGCCCTTTCACAAACACAAGTCAATGGAACGTTTAAGAACATTGTTTACCATTTCTTCTGTTTCTGTATGTGTGCTTGTATTGATTACAAAACAGGGTGTAGTCACGGATAAGAAAAAAAAAATCATGGGATTTTCCCAGTTAAAAATACACTTTTTCCAGGGTGAAAATATACTATACCCCTGGTGAAAGTACATTTTTTTCACATTAAGTGACAATATAATTTCCCTCGGAGCTCTAAAACATATGTCCTTTGAATGGTGAAGGTTTCATACACCATATAGAATTCGCCAGCACTTTAGAAAATGAATCCAGCAAAAAACAATGATTTCTGAAATACCTTTGATATGCAGCAACATTTACATTGAATATTTTCACTTCACAGAAATATAAACATAACTCCACCAAATACAGCATGGTAACTTCTGAAGCTCTGAAATCGAGACTGCAATGTGCTTTTATCCGCCAACCATAGTTCATGCTGCATGATCTCGCTAGCCAAAGACACCAGATATTCATTGATTAGAACATGTGACATAGTCAGCCAATAGCAGCATCGTTCTTAATTAGTGCAAACACACAAATAGGAAACCTTAATGAGTTAAGTTAAATTATTATACATACAGCATAGCTACAAAAAAGGGCCAAGCTTTTACATATAATATTGGCTAACAAAAATATTTTGCTGTTTTTTTTTTCCAAAAGTGTGATTAGGCAGGATCCTAATAATACAGCTTAAATTGCAGGCACTGAATATTTCTGTCAAGCATTACTATAAAATTCATTGCTGTGCACAGAACATTTCATCAAACATTTTGACTTTACAATAGAAAAGCAAATTCCATATGGACTTTTTGAAGAACTCGCTTTGCACATTTTTTTAAAAGATAGTTATACTTTTTGCCATAGTTACTGCTTAATTTGTACTCTATGAAAGAACTAAAATAAATACGGAAAGCTAACCTTGAAACTTAGTCTTTTGTAGCTTGTGTTACCCTTTAAGAGACATCAAACAAAATGTGGCAGTAAAATATTAAATAACAGCATAAATGGCAGATCTTCAGTGTTAAGTTTTGAATGAGAGTTTAATACTTCTTTATTCAAGAAATTCATTGCACATTCTCACACATAACATAATTCATACTGCATAAAAGCAAATCACTTTGAAACTAAAACTTTACACACTACCATTTGCAACATTCTCCCTCAACTTATTAAAACTGTAAGCAATTGTGGCGTCACGCTCATCAAAACAAGGCCGCAATTAGTATTGCATAGTCTTTGACACATTTTGCAGTTGGAAGATTCTTGTGTGTGCACAGTCTTTTGTCATTGTTAAAGGGCAAATTTACTTTGCAACTACAGTTTTATTTTGGTTTTATTCTCGTTTATATTTTATTGCTGCAATATTATTCTGCAATAGTGGGCTAAAGTAAAATTCTATGTTTAGAGTAACCTGTTATTACCAGCTGAAATTACAAATATTGAAAATGAAACCTAAGAAAATGAAATATATCTGCAAGTCTAAAAATTTCCTAGGTTTTTCCTGATTATCCCAATGTGTACGAACCCTGCAATAGTAGTGTCATCTGCAAAAGAAACTAATTCTGCATGCTGTATATTAGACAGAAGATTGTTCACACATATGAGTAACACTAGGGGACCTGAGGCTTGGGAAACCCGGTATGTGATTTTCCCCAGTCAGATTTATGTCCCTGGACTACATCGGAAGAGTCGGCATGTAAAGGGCATTAATAGCAGAGCAACTTTTCTTAACCCCAAACTGCTGTTTACTGAGGATATTGTTGCTAAGGTGAGATATCATTCTCAGAAATCAGTGGTTCAGTGTAGCTGCGATGAAGAAGAAAACACTACTATGATGTTGAGGTAAAGGAAGCAACAGGTGATGATGCACTATTGATAAATCAGTGCAATATTTGGCAGTATTATGGAGATAAAATGGCATCTAAAGTGATTCAAAGATGCCAAGCAGTGTGCTGATGGATGTCTTTGGGATGTCTTCCATGTTGACTGGTATCTGCATGGATGCCTTCATGCAGCCAAGATCACTGAAATGCTGCTAAGGGGATAGTTGAAGTAGCAAACTCCTGGAAGAGGATATATGTCTGGGATGGTGCATGCATTATGAGCACAATATACAATATTTGCCATAGGTCTGTCAGGATGTACCACTTTTCAGTATGAACTGGAGAGGAGAGGACTATAGCCGAGTTGCTGTAAGTTGATCCCTAACAGCTGCAATGGCTAGGTGCAGCAACTTCACAGGCCTACCTCAACCAATAATGTAATGCAATTTTATAAACATCTCTGTGGCAACACTTCAGTAGACAGCTACTGTTTTCACCTGCAACTGTTAAAACATCACAGCTGAAAGCTGGCAAAAAATACAAGCTGTCCGGGACCTCCTTATGCAATCTTCACTAAAGAATCTGTTCAAAAGGTGAATGATACCATTCCAAAGTGGAAACTCAAATTCAGCTTCAGCAGAAACAATTTGGTCCAGTGTGAAACGTCATGGTCTATTGAAAACTATAGGACCAAGTGTGGTGCACATTTGATGTACTGTGCTGTGTCATTCTTTTCTTGATGCTCCACGTGAGAGCGTGATGGCTGGAAAATGGTTGAGATGATCCTGGTAATGCAGTGTGGATGAGCTTCAGTACAAAATGTTGTACAACATGGCAGAACCCAACAGTTAAGTGACCGGAGTCGTCGTCAATGAGTTGAGAGCCAGGAATGTTAGGGAGCAGCTGAAAACATGCTAAGAAATTAGCACCAATGGCTGTTTCTGTGATAACTGCAATGGTGAGTTTCCAGCTGAAGGTGCAGTGCAATCCTAGATGCAATTGTAAAGGACAGACACCATAGGTGGTGACAGACAAGTAATTGGGAGCCAACAGCTAAAATGGTGCTGGTCGACACCCAATGAGCATTGTGCGTGGACAGACAGGCATATCAGACACTATTTCTATAAGAAAACAAGGGAAACACTTTCTACAAGCAATTCTAAGCACTTTGATAACTGTATGTACTCACTCATGAATGCTGCTGCCATTTGGTTGGTTGCACGGTAGGCAAGATGGGGAAGTTTGCTTGTAAAGGTGCAGTGATTCCAATACATAGTGGTTTGGTCTTTGGCACAGTGACATTCATCAGTATGCTGGTGATGATGTGGTGGTGTGGAAACACCAGCTGGTTGTGCATGACCTGCAGACACCTGATCTGCGA